>NC_072782.1:1746435-1893935 GCF_022539595.1 Amphiprion ocellaris
AACAGTTCTACAAAGCAACCTGCAGCAGAAGAGACTTTGAGAGTTTTTAGGAAGTTCTGGAGAGCAGACTTTAGAGCAGCAGAAACATTTGTCAGCAGTTTGAGCAGGAGAAGGTGAGCTTCAGAGTAGAAATGAGACAGAAACCTTCTTGACCCGTGTGGTGAGGTCCTGTACCAAGAGTTTGAGCAGGTTGTGAAGAGTCTGTAGTTCTTTGGTCTGAAAGCACAAGAAGAGTCGACTCATTAAAGGAGAAAACAGGAGATATTGTTGGTTCTTCTGTCGCTCTGCAGTTTCCTTAGACTGAATATCAAGTTTATATTTTAAATGATTTCCCATGTGAGCCCAAGAAGACTTCAATAAACTCCCTCCATCCCCTGGACACAACATATTTTATTACCATGTTAAATCTTCTTTTTTGTTTGTTTTTGAGTTTTAATCACAGTTTTAGCATAGTTTTTTCTCTTTGCTTGTTTAGTTTTGTCATCTGTGTGAAAGGTGCTAAACAAATAAAGCTGAATTGATAAAATGAATAATTGACTAACTCATGATTGTGACAACAGAAGTATTTTCATTGTGATTTAAGGGTTTGTTTCATTTTTAAGGTTGGGGTTAAAATCTTGACAGAAAAAGATTAAAGAAATAAACTACAGTAAAAAAGCAATTAAATCAAAGGAAAAAAAACATTTGATATAATAAAACTTTTAAAAAGAAAATTAAACATTAAATACAATTAAACTATATTAGACAAAATATTTAATTGGATAATTAAACGGAAGATACAAAGCATGTAATTATGAAATTAAACAAATTTTTAAACAAAAATATTAAACATTAAAGATGAAATATTTTAGATAATTAAACATTTAAAAAATACAATTAAACAAGAATATTACACATTTGGAAAAATACAAAACATTTAATTAGATTATTAAACCTTTAAAAGTCAAAACATTTAACTAAAAAATTAAATGTTTAATTAGAAAATTAAATCTTAAAGACAATAAAACTTTAAATAGGAATTAAACAGAAAATACAATGAAGCATTAAAAAAGAAAATTAAACATTAAAAGGTGGTAAAATGTTTAAAAAGAAAAACCTTAAAGATTTAATCAAAAAATTAAACACTGGGAAAGAAAAGGAAATTTTTTAAACAAACTGATAAAACATTTGAAAAAACAATTAAACATTAAAAAGATGAAACATTTCGAAATCAGACATTAGAAAAGAATAAAAGGTGAGAAAAGAGCAAAACTAAACATTTAAGAAGAATCAAACTAAAGACAAAACATTTGAAAAGACACCAGTTAAACTTTAGAAGATCAAATTAAACAGAAGAAACAATAAAACGATCAAAAGAGCAAAAACAGATAAAGGCCTTAAAGCGTTTTCTAGTCTGAAATGAAAACATCAAGTTGTTTCTTCAAACATTTCCTTTTTCTATGTTCTTGGTTTGATTGTGGACAGATTTACTAAGAACTCATTTCAGAAAACTGCTTTCCAGATAAAGTCTACTAGTAGTTGACGGCATTTATCAAACTAATGTTACCTTCTGATCTCTACAGACTTTACTGTTCAGTGAAGAGAATCAAAGTTTGTTGAGGATTTCTAAAAAACCCACAGGTGAAGGTCTGAGAAGAACTCAGATGGATGGTCTAAATGTGAAATCAAGACTCATGGTCACAAGTTTTAAGGCTTCTGTTAACCAGAAAGTTCAAACTAACAGAGAAGTACTGAGAAACTTTCAAAACTTCAGTCCTCAGACTGTCTGAAGGTTCAAACGAACAGAGAACTACTCGGGAACTTAGAAGATATCAGTCCTTGGACTGTCTGAAAGGTAAATCTAACAGAGAACTACTGTGGGACTTAGAAAATTTCAGTCCTCAGACTGTCTAAAGGTTCAAACTAACAGAGAACTACTCAGGAACTTAGAGAATTTCAGCCCTCAGACTGTGTGAAAGCTCAGGTCCTGAGGACTCGGGAGGTGTGGAGGCTTTGGAAAGTCTTGGAACTGAGGGTTCAACCCTCCAGCACCAAGGCTAAAGTCCAACCTCCTGAGAAAAACGGTCGAGAAAAGAGAAAGTTAAAAAAAACCCTCGACAACGACAAAAAATAGATGATAAATGCGCAAAAAAAAGAAGAATTAGTATCTGAGCGAATAGCTCAGGGGAAAAGAAGACGGACTACCAACTGGAAGGTCGCCGGTTCAAGACCCACCACCGGCATTTTTCATTCTTTGTCTTTGTCAGAATTTTGAGAAAATTTAAGAAGTGTCTGGTCTTGAACCAGCGACCTGCAGCTCCATAGGCAAATCCTTAACTCACTGAGCTACAGATCAGATAAAAAGAAATAAATTCGTCGTCCCTTTGGCATCGTAGTTTCCAAGTGACCACATGGGCGGAGCCAAGGCGGAGTCTGGGTGGAGTCAGGGCGGAGAGTAGGCGGGGAGGTGGGTGGCGGCCTCCCCCCCTCTACTCCCCCGCCTCCCCCCACCACCCACCACACCTTCCCCCGCCCGACGAGTTCTTCGAGTTTCGACGAGTTCTTCGAGTCTCGACGGGTTTTCCCGAGTTTCTGGAGTTTCCACGAGGTCAGAGGCAGAACAAGTTGTCATGAAGAGATGTTGAAGTCGGCCAGGATGGACTGACTTTTTACAGCGACTAGAAGGAAGACCACTAGAAGAGCAGGTCTTTAACCACCATCCATAAAATCCATGAAGTCGCTCCAGAGAAATGAAGGAAGGTCAACTTTTATCAACCTCCATCCAGATGTTCAACTTCATATCTTTACTTTGACATTTTTAGCACCACAAACTTTTAGTATCACACTTTATTATCATTTATTAGAACTTTCATGGAATCCACCAGCAGATTTAGTTTTTGTTGACAAACTTTATTCTTGTCGTCGTGGGACTGCAGTATTTAAAACTGTTCCTTCTATTTGACCTCATGTTTATTAGTTTTAGTGGAGAAAGTTATTTTGTCGATTAGTCTCTTAAAAACCAAATAATAAATTGGATTAGTCAAGAGGTTTAAATTTCTTACTTTGTCGTATTTTAAATATGACAAAAAAATATATAAAAATAAAGCATCTTGAGATAATTTGACATGTAATTGGCGTTACATAAATAAAACTGAATTCAAATTGTATGTATCTTGTAATGTTGGAGTAATTCAGCCATATATGTTGGAAAACACATTTTCTTTGTCCATTAATCTGTTGATTGTTTTCTACAGTAATTCATTTCTTGTTTTGGTTTATAAAATGTCAAACCCAAATATATTCAGTTTACTGCCATAAAAACCAAAAAGATTTACATTCATGATGCAGTAATCAGGAAGTTTTTCACTTTTTATCTTAGTTTAGTCAGAAAGATAGTTGATAATGTGTGAATTGTTGCAGCTTGTGAGTCATAAAAGGTTTTAATCTTTGGGGCCGAGTGTCAAAAAACATTTAGAAACCAACATCAACAAAACACTCAACAAAGATTTGAACATGATTAAAGGGAAATCCAACTTTTGCATGACAATGTCTAATTAAAGGACATTTATTTCCAACATAAATGTGTGATATTCATCCTCTGGAGCTTTCTCTTCACATCGTCTTCCACCTGGACTGGTTTGGTCAGGAGCATGTGCAACAAACATTTGAAAAACTGCACTTTAACATCAATGAATGACACTGAAGTTTAATCTCTACATAAATGAGACTGAGTCTGGATGTGCTGCTCTGTCATTAACTCCTAAGTTTAGGGAAAGTTCAAACAAAAGAGGACAGTTCAGATAAGACTTGAGAATGAGCTTATTCTGAACAAACATCTCAGACTTTCTGAGCTTCAGCACCTCTAGCAAGATATTTTAACAATAAGCAACTCAAGAGATCCAGAAGTTGGAGAGAGTTAGCTTTAGCTGAGCCAAAGAACATGTGGGACGCTAACCTAGCAAACATTTCAGACTTTTCTCTGTGAATGCTGAGAAATAATTTACTATTTAATGACAGAGCTACACATCTTAACTCAGTCTCATTAAAACAGACTCTAATTCAGTGTCATCCATCCATATTAAAGTGCAGTTACCCAAAATGTTTGTTGCATGAGCTCCAACAAAACCTGTCCAGGTAGAAGGCCACTTTGACAAACAGGAAGTGGAAGATTCCAAGCAGATTTATAGAAGGGGGAACCGGACTGTACTAAGTGTGGTCGAGTATAGAGGGGTGTTTTGTGGGTTTTTAAGGCTGATAATGATTATTAGTGAGACATTTGGAGCAGATACTCACTTGCAGTAAATGAAAGTATTTAAAATCTTGGAGTTAAACTTTGAAGAACACAAACTCTAACAGAAAACTTTGTTGATACGTTTTTGTTTTGTTTACAGATGTTAAGTTAAAGGAGTTTTATTTGTGACGTATAACCAATCAAATCACTCCAGAAGACAGCGCGACCACAGGTAGATAAAGGTTCAGAGCCAAAGTAGCACCATTTTTAAATTTATTTATTACCATAAATCAGTAAAAAATAAATTACTGATAATCAGTAAATCAGTCAGCCCACAATTACTACAATTCTACAATGTATGTCTCTTTCCTTTGACTTGTTATTTGTAGTAGATATTCTGTGTATATGATGGCGTTTTTTCATACCAAAGGCTATACTATGATGTTTTCTAAGAGACATACGATGCTACTCTGCTTGTTCTGGCTGCTTCACTCCTTCTCTGTTGTTTTCTGGATTGTACTCAGCTGCATGCCTTCATCCATCCGGCCTCCGTTGACTCGTCCCGCCTGCCGTCTCTGGAGCTGAAGCTGGATTGGAACAGACCAAAGTACAGTCCAATCACGATGCCAGCTGCCTCTCAAAAGGCTCCTTCATCTGGCAGGTGGCAGCACTTCTTCTGAGGGGAAGCTGAGCTAGCCCAGCAGAACTCTGGAGATGTGTTCCAGTGGTTGGTGGATGTGTGGGGAGATAGAGAGGGACCTTTGAACTGTTCACAAAGGAAAACAGGGAACCCATTGGTAGTTTTAGTTTAGGGTGTTTTTGGCCTTGAAGAGGTGAACAGAAAGAGGTTTTTTTCGTATTGATTATCTTTTACTTTGTTCCTGGTTGGAATGTCCATCAATGTCAACATGAAGTTCACTTTTAGTTCTGTTTATTTATTTTTATTTTACTAACACCCATTTGCTTTTAACCCCCTCACATGTTGTGTTGTTGTAAACTTCCTCTTTCAAATAAATTCTCGTCTAACCCTCTGGAAACCAGCGTTTGGACTGTTTTTGTGTTGCTCCTCACCTACTGACAGCTGTGGACTAAAGGCTATACTGTGACGTTTTTAGAGTGACATAGCTATACTATGATGTTTATTGGGCGACACGCTATACTATAGGCTTTTTTAATTGACATATTACTGACGTTTTTTTTGTTTTAGTTTTTTAAAAATTTTTAGCAACATATAAGAATTCAAACAGTTTTAAAAGTTACTATACTTTTACTTGTGCAATGAAATTATTATTCTATGGCATTTTTTAGACAACATATTACACTCTGATGTTTTCTTGAATAACATACTATTTTGACAATATATTGCACTATGACATTTTTTGAACCACATATCATACATGACAATTTTAGGCAACATCCTATCATTTTGCGCTTTTTGAACCACATAATAATCTATGTTTTGTTTTTTTTTCTTGCCAACATGCTGTACTATGAACTACAGGCCATACTATGTTATTCTTCAGTAAAGCATACTATACGTTGACATTTTCTGAACTACATCCTATACTATGGCATTATACACAGAGTGCTTTGGTTACATGTTGATTTATAATCTAGATTTTTTTCTGTTTTGTTTTTTGACAGGATTACCACAGACCTGACCGTGAACACCGTTGACACCCACCTGAGGGAGACGCTGCCTAAGATCTCAAGGCTGCTTGGTCGTGGTCTTTCTGGCACGTACTCTTCCAAGATGAGCCGGGAAGTTAAACACTGATGGAATGACACCAGGTCTCAGCCGACAAACTTCCAGTTCCTCCTCAACCCATAGTCTCTGGGAAACCTACATGGAGTAAGAAAAGTAGACAGACAAGTAAATGAGTCTGTACACAACATATTAAAAAGAAATCATGCTAATAAATTATGTACAAAGAACCGAATTCGCCAATATACTGGAGACCAGAGCTATTTAATTTGATAAGTATAACCTTGTTTAGTAACATTTCAATTATTTGAGAGCAGTCCTAAAGAACTGCCTGTAATCCCAATCATAAAATGGGTTTGGAGGAAGAACATAGATGGTAATCTGGATATACATGAGTTAGGCTTTATAACTACTATTGGTAGTATTGGTGGTAGTAATAGCAATGTGACTACTACTAGTAGTAGTGGGTAGTACACTAACTGCTGCTGCTGATACTGGCACTGCTACTACAACTTGTAATACTATTACAAATGCTGATACTACTTCTACGACTCTAACAGCTGTTTATACTACTACTGCTGCTTGTACTTTTAGTATTACTACTACTGCTTGTACAACTATACTACAGCTACTATTAATCGTCTGGTATTTGCTTGTCAAGCTGTTAGCTTGCCTTAGCGTTTTGCTAGTGGCTAACTAGTTAGCTCTCATAGACTGGAAGCTCTCAACAAGATTTCATAATGAAAAAAGACCCAAAAACTATTCTTACCTATGAAAAGTCATTCCAAGTTTCCTTGTCTCAATCGTACGACGTAGTGTGTAATTGTATGCAGCACAGTGAGCCGGCATACTTGTTGTTTCCGTTTTCACGCCGTCTACATCAACGGAATGCACTGAAACTTTGCCCCCACTAGCTTAGCCTCGCAGTAGCACGCAGCTCAAAGGGGCGTGTCCTATCTACTCATTCATATCTATGACAACAACGGTGGCTGCACATAAGGACGCGTGACGTTGATTAGCTGCGTAAATACCATTATATACAGTCTATGGTAAATACGTATGTGAATCGCATCATTGGCTGCAGCAGCCAGTCACCGGTCACTCACTGACTCACACTGAAAAATAGCACAGAATGAATTGTTACGTGTTTATTTTATTTACAATTTAGGTTGGATTTTTTTTTTTTTGTGCACAGCGCAGATTTTCTGTGCGCGGAGACCGTGTCAGCAGTGCGCAATTGCGCACGCGCGCAGCTTAGAGGGAACAGTGGTGGAGGGTAATCTGAGTTTATGAGCAGGGTTGGGTCATCAGATGTCAGTTTAGTTTGTGGTACAGAAATGTATCGATGAATTCTAGTGTTGAAATGAAAAGCAAAATAAAATCAAACTGTGCATTATCTGCATCCATGCTTATGTTGCAAAAGTCTGTTTTTTGATTCTAAAACTTGTCATATTTGCACACAGTTCCTGGCCTGCATTTGTTTCTGATAATAGATGTTTAAACAGACCAGGAAGGGTTTTCCTCTCGGGGACTTTCAGGCTAGAAGACACTAGTGAACCCTCTTCACACACACTTGACCTACATTTACAGAAAACTGGCATTACTCAGGTAAATATGGGGCCTGAGGATGAAATTCTCTCCTTTTCACCCCCATCAGGTCTTGAGGTCTGTTTCCAACCTCACACCTCGGAACAAAGCGTGTGAGCCGACCTGATCCATTATTAATTAGCCAGGAGCTCAATCAGTGTTGGATCGATTAAAGCTTCTGTTTTTACCTTATAGCAGCCCGTCAGACTGAACTGGTAAACACACCCCAGAGAGAGGTTAAGAAACTGTTTGATGGATATCGAGAGACAACCGAGAGAAAAAAAAGAAAAATGCCAGGATGGAAATGTAAAATCTTGTTAGCATTGTAATAGTTTCTACCTCATTGCTGAGGAAGTTGCTGTTATCCAGAGTTACCGGGATAAATGTGTGAACCTTTAACCTTAACGCATGCATACTTTCACTCTAATGGAACTGCATATGCATGTGCAAGAACTAGTGAGCTTGAACAAATGTGAAGACAGTAGTGTTTCATTGCCCTCTGCAGGCAAATAAAAACAACACAGAGAAAGAACTTTGAAAGTATCTATTTCAGCAGTACATAAACAGAATATATAGTACTGGACTCAGATGTGTTGGAAGGCACGGTGATGCTGTGTATGATTTTTATTTTTCAGTGGAGATCTTCATTAAAAAACAGGGAATGGGGAGTGATGATTCTCTGAGGGGTGATCAAAGACCTGTACACACACTCACTCTCACACACACATCCCTGGATTCCTCTCCATGTCACATCAGCTTGCCAGCTTTGTCTTCTACACATCTCACCATATGCCCCACCATCTGGGGACGCCTTCTCCTCCCTTTGTTCCATCCCTCTTTCCTCTCTCTGTCCCTGCCTCTCGATGTGCTTCTGAGGAGAGTGTGAACTGTGAATTTTCCTCCACAGTACGCTGCTCTCGGTCTCAGGTGAACGTCATCTCCTTCTGTGGGCTTGGCAAGTGCTCTTCGTTCTCCTGTCCTTTGTAAAGGCTCTCCGTCTCTCTCTGGGAACATGTTAATTGCTTCTGGACACCGATCAGTGTTGGTTAAATAGGCTTGTATTCACCACAGCAGATGCTCACTGCACAGTGTAGCAATGAGTGTTTGTTTGTCCAAGAATGTGATATGGAAGACTGAAGAGTCCACACATGTAATTACTTCTCATTTCTAGTTTTTGTTGTGATTATTTGAATAACAGTTATTATTTCAACGTCACAAATATTTCATGTCAGAATGACACGTAAGATTAGATTTTTGCCTTTCCCAACTAATCATGCTCTGATCTAAACTAGATTAGCTTGTTGGGTTGGATTTGTGGAATATATTGTCTTACACCTTATTGGAAAGTCAAGAGTTTGCTCACACATTTCAAACAAAGATATTTATTATATTCAACAACAAAAATATATGACATTGTGGTATGTGGTTCTTTTAACCCTCCTGTTGTCTTCATTTATGGGCACGAAAAAATATAGTTTCCTTGTCTGAAAAAAATCCAAAAATTCAGCAAAAAAATTCCCCAAATTTCTGAAAATTTGCAAAACCTTCAGGAAGAAAATTCCAATAATTCCTTAAAAGTTTCCCTTTGAGGGCTGGATTGGACCCTCTGGAGGGCCGCTTTTGGCCCGCGGGCTGCATGTTTGACACCCTGACACTACAGTGAATGATCAATAGGACCATTCACATAGAAAATAACATGCCACATCTTAAGGGCACTAACAATGTGTCATGATCAGCTAAGAAGTGGAGCTGAACTAGTCTGAAACTAACTTGTCGTAGAGAAAAATTCCCTGTTAATGATATTCTGCAAAGAGTTCTTTCTTTCTAGGTCAACTCCATTAAGGGTTCAAACTGACGGGCTCATCCAGCGATGATGAGAGCGTGGTCTGATTAGTGCATTCATGTCCAGGTAGAATATATTATATTTGAGTGGTATCTGTCTCTGAGTGACCACAGTAGTCATTAATGTCCCGATACCCACAGGGTTGGATTTCTGTTTCTCTTCTCTTTCTTCCATCCACAGTATGATCCCCCTCTCCCAATCACATTGTCCATCAGTAAGGCGTAATTATCTTCTAACCCCTCAGGATGGTTGGCCGGATGAACAGGTAAGAACATATCCTATCAAAGGTATATTAATAGGTAGATATTATAACAGGTTTTCTTCATTTATCATGTATTTCAGTCTCCAGAGCTCACCTGTGTCTCAGTCCCATATCCCATGTCTCCAGGCTCATGATGAATAGCCTGCTTTTTTTTTTCTTAATCTTCAGACTTGGATGGTGAAGTATGGAGCAGAGACACACATATGTCTGAGGGTGTATATATTTCTACCATTCTGGGTTTGCATGGTGTCTATGTGTGGAGGACGCCCAGTTAATTGGGTAGTAATTGGCCTGTTTTATCACGTGCATCACACACTCACAAAGAGAAGAAATAGTGGCTCGTATGTCTTTCATCCAGATGGAACTCTTCATTCTGCCTTTTAACTGTCACTTGAAACCATAAACACACGGGCATGCTTTCACACACACAAACACAGCATCAATGCGCCACCAAAGAGCAAAACATCTGTGAGACCACAACGCCCATTCAAACGTATTGGGTACGCCTCGCGAGTTTTATTTACAAGCTGTGGTTAATTAGTGCCTCAAGTGTTTGAAAATCCTCCGCGCTAAAAATGGCTCAGCTAATGGCTCAAACAAGGAATAAAACCTTGTAGAACCACCTTGAGATAACAGAATATCCATATGCATATGCCTGCACAGTAAATCAAAACACTGCCAGCCTAATTAATAGGAGTAAAATGTGGAGATGTTTTAATCTGCAGCGAAGTGTCACTGGATTTATAATGAGTTGTTTTCAGAAAGAAATGAATCTGAACGAAAGCTTTTTGCTTAGCGAAACCACCTGACCCACTTTACTGCTTCAACATTTAAAAAAGGTGTTACCAGTTGATTCAAGCTCTGCCTAAGTTGACTGGATTTTTATTAGGAATTAAGCCACAAAAGGTTTCCAGATCAATAAAACTAATTCAAATGTAGTGGGTTGTCAAGCCTTCTTGGGTATGACAGCAGTATAAAGGAAATGTCAACCAAGCAGTCTGTACCATAGACTGTTTAATAGACAGTCTATGGTCTGTACAAAGACACATTCCTGAAAGGAGGTCTGATTAGCCAAATATGTGAGAGTCAAGGATCAGATTCTCTGAGCTCATAGCCAAGCATTCTAGCAAATCAAAGGTACAATCACTATGTAAGGTCCTTTTTCAGTAAGTTAATTTTAGTCTAACATGCCCCAAATTGTATCTGTATATATATATATATATGTGTGTGTGTGTGTGTGTGTGTGTGTGTGTGTGTGTGTATATACACACACATGCACACACACATAGGATCACACACGCCTGCCAATATCAGGCTGATAATATTGGACATCAATAAAATTAACTTACAGTATAAGCATGTTAGCAGCTTGGTGCCACTGTACACAATGAACAATGTTTTCATGGCATGGAGATTCCAGTTGCAAAATTCCTTGCATCATGACTGACCCAAAAAAAAAAAAGATAATTGAGTTTAGGTTGCAATATAGTACAAAACACACATCCTGCCTTGATTATTAGTTTCATATTGGTCCTAGAGTTTCCACAATTTCTGATTGTCCCTCAGCATGTAGACCTCCCTCTGGCCTGGAGAATGGTGATGTTGGCCTCATTAGTTCTGTATTGTGCTAATACTAGAGATTATTACATTATGGTAGAGACATTCCCATAAAAAAATGAATGTGATCTATTAAGTCTTCAGTTCCTCAGATGCTGGCAGTGCATAAAGACTCAGCCAGAAAAAAAGAACCATTGGGTGTTTGTTGCTTGTAGTTCAGACATTTTAAAGTAAGCAGAAGTAACTCTACACTGGAGATCCTCGGTTTATGACGTCATCAATCTACGGCGTTTCATCGTTACGTCGTAACTGGTTACGTGGAACTAGTTGACGAGCAGAGCGAATGAATATGTCGTCACGCAGCGCTATAAGATCACTTCATTTCCATTCTCTGGTTGTACACCACCTTGGATTGTGCTACATTCACAAACTTTTTGTCCTTCATTATGGCTCCCAGTGTAAGTCAGACTCTTCTGATGCTTGGAAGAAAAGGAAAGTCGTCTCCATGGAAGTGAGATACGATAGAATAAAACGCTCAAGTTGTAAAAACAGCAGCAACATATTCTGTTATCTTCTTGTTAAATGACTCATACATATGTGAAAGTCATTGGTTTTCATGGCTTTTCTGAAGAACTGATCGATATCGTGAGGCACGTAACGACTTTGTTTACATTTTCACTGGAGTTTCGACTTACAGCGAAAATGGACTTAAATCGATGCATAGGGACGGAACTCTGACATAAGCTGAGAACCCCCTGTACTAGCTACTGTCTAGGGGAGATGTTTATCATTTGTAGACATCATAACAGCCTGGAAAACTGAAAATCTCATTCAGACACTCCGTTTTTGATCAACAAAGAAAGGAAAGAAATGAGAAGATGAGTCTCATATTTGGGGTTCCTCTAGATACACTGGGGATCATTTGGCTTAAAAACAATCAAAGACTGGATTTAGCAAAATCTGTCCCTTTTAATAACAGTTTAAAATGTCATGTACACAACCGGAGAACCATACTGAGATGTAATTAAATATTTGACACCATATTTTGGGAATGCTTTGCCAGCAGGACAGATGGAGGGGCTTCTTTTACGTTGATTGGGTTGTTTGAATACAGCGATCACACAGAGGGAGGAGAAAAAGGGGAGAAGGACAGCACAAAAAAACAAAAACAACCTGAAGGCACTGAAAAGATTGTCCAAAAGACCGATACTGAAAAGGATCAACATCCATATCTCAGGAAATCTGTAGGAGCTGGAGAGGATTTCATGTAAGCTTCGGCCATTATGTTTAATCCATAGTAGTTCTTATGACACTTAAGTATAACTGAACCATTTTATAACCACTGAAAGACACAAAGCATCATGGGAACATATCTCTTGAGAGCACAGCACAGATCGTTGTCCATTCCAGTTGTTCAGAAGATCAGCCACTGACCTGCTTTTATCCATAAAATACTAATTAGATCCATTAATTAGCCCAGTCCAGTGAGATTCATGCGTTGAAATGGTCTGTCTGGAGTGTTGGATTTATGTCACAGATGTCTCATTGGAGTCCAGCGTGCATTACGACAGGGTTATTTTCTAGATCCAAGGCTAATTGCTGTGAGGCAGGATAATCAAACTGATGAAGAATAAAATATGATTAAGTAAATGAACAAAAGGGATGCTTAGGTTAGAACTGAGACACTGAAATGTTGCTACAAATATACAGACTTCATGTATTTTACTGTAATCACAGTCCATGTGTGAATGCAAATTTGAATACTTTGCAATCAGAATGGATAATAACACACTGAAAATGTCAATTTTTGAATATCTAACAGAAAAAAATGCAAGAAATACCTCACAGTCAGAGCACCGACTGAGCAAAAACAACAAAAATAGAATTGTTATCATTTGGCTCCTGTGATTATTTGCAAAATAAAATAAAATAAAATAAAATAAAATAGAATAGAATCGCTTAGAATCCACACGGATTTAGAAACTTTAAATGTAATCATCTTCCATACTGAATTTCATTGCTTTTTCTTCAAATAAGGCTCAATGTGTGATTTAATTGAGTAATTTAAGATGACCACATAAATATTAGAGAATTTTACTAAGATCTCCGTCCACTGGCTTCCCGTGTGTTTCAGGGTTGATTTTAAGATTTAAATGTTATTTTTTTTAAGGTTTGAAACGGGCTGGGACCTCCTTATTCAGCAGAACTCGACACCAGTTACAAGATGTTTCAAGACCCAGAACCAAGAATTTACACAACTGAGTCTTGGCAGTAGCTGGTAATAATAGCTTCTTGTATTTCTCTTTGTTTTATAGTATGTTTTTTAATTGATTCATTTAGTCATTGTTTTTATGTCTTATGAGTTGCTATGTATAATTGTACAGCTCTTTAGTTCAGGGTTAATTAGTTTTATTGACTTTTTCTTAGGGCTGCACAGTGGCATAGTGGTTAGCACTTTCACCTTGCAGCGAGAAGATCCCTGGTTCGCGTCCCGGCTTTCCCGGGATCTTTCTGCATGGAGTTTACATGTTCTCCCTGTGCGTGCGTGGGTTTTCTTCGGGTACTCCGGCTTCCTCCCACAGTCCAAAAATATGCTGAGGTTAATTGATCATTCTAAATTGCCCGTAGGTGTGAATGTGAGAGTGATTGTTTGTCTCTGTATGTAGCCCTGTGACAGACTGGTGACCTGTCTAGGGTGTCCCCTGCCTTCACCTGAGTCAGCTGGGATAGACTCCAGCCCCCCCTAGACCCTAGTGAGGATTAAGCGGTGTATAGATAATGGATGGATGGATGGACTTTTTCTTATATGTCGCCTCTTGAAGCAGAAGAAGAATGTGTCTGAGGTGAAATAGGTCATTGAAGCACAACTAGCTCCCCCTACTGGTGAGATACCAGATGTTACTGTGGTACTTGTATAGAATTGGCTGTTTGTCCCTTAGAGGTACAGTTTTACTGCTAAATTTTGTCATTTTAATCTTATTTTGTCTATTTAGTGTCCATCTTGATATATATATATATATATAATCTATTTTTATATTCTGCACTCTCTCATACAGATAAACATATATGAAAATGGATATTTTCACATGGAAAACTGTTATGATTCAGACAGTTGTGCAAAACATTATAAGAGAATAAGTGAAATTGTTTCTTGCAGTTATTGTTTTTCCCTTTCATTTATCTAGAATGGTGGTTTTCAGACTTTTTTTTTGTCCTGCTACCTTTCAGGAACTAAAAAGAGTTAATTTACAATAATCAAGTAAATTTATATCTGCCAACAGGTGCAAAATACTAAGGTATGTGTTCATAAATATAGATATATAACAATATATACAAGCTATACTGTTGTTTTTTTTAACTGTACTGTAGTCCCACTACATCAGACAATAACTAATAAATACAATGCACTCCACTCACTTCACTAGTGGACTGTATTGCTCCCAGTTGTAATTCTTTATGCTGCTTTAACTCCCGATTCAAGCGATCTTCTATAACAAGCACCTTGTATCATTCTAGCTGAAGTACCCCTCTAAGCAGTAGGCACCCTTCTTTAATTACACCGCTGCCTTCTCTGGTGAGTTTGATTTTAAGTGGCCGTGCTGCCGAGCTTAAAAAGGTGCGCTGAATAAATTCACTTCATGTCAAAGTATTATGACAATGATTCATTTTCAGCCAATTATACATCGGTGGAAAACTCTGAATTTCCGAGCTTTCCTTACTGTCACCATAATAGACAAATTCTTTTAAACCCTGTTTATTTCTTTACAGGGTTTACATATCAGGAGCTCAGGAAGCTCACTGATAAAGGAGACAGTCTGCTATCTAATTTGCAGGAGACCAAATAGAGTTCCTGTTATTTTAACGTGACATTCCCCCCCTAAAAAAAGATCTCAAATGGCACGGCTTCTCTACTTATATTGGTCACTTCATAAGACATCAACAAACAGATGAGTTACATAGGAGACCTTAAAAGACCTGCCTTATAATATTCAAATAATAACTTTGAGAATGTAAGAGATCATCTATTGTTCGTAGCATCTATCTGCTGTATATTTCAGTGGGAGCAGGTTGCATCCTTGTTCTTAGACTGACGGTATACCTGGATGGTTCTAAAATGTTCCGGCTAGTTGAGATATGTGATCCCTCCGGTGTGTTCTGGATCCACTCTGGGCCTGACATGCTTGTAATACCTCCACAGGGAAGTGTCAGGAGGCAACCAAATCAGGTGGTTAAACCAGGCTGGGCCTCAGGCTACAGGAGAAACTGGATTTAAATTAAACTGTCTGACATGAATCCCTGATATCTGAAGCAAAAACTTTTAGACAAGGTTCTGCAAGATGTTAAAGGGGACAAATGTACTGGATTAGTTTAGATTAGATTAACTTCATCGTCATTGCATGGAATACTAAGACAATGAAGTCTAACCAGAAGTAGTGGTATGAACAGAATGAACAGTATGGACAATCTAAACGTACAGATGGGGATAAATAGTGGTTTAAGCAACGTAAACAGTATAAATAGTATAGTTACTATAAATCAGGGGTGTCAAACATGCGGCCCGCCAGAGGGTCCAATCCTGCCCTCAAAGTGTAAAAATTCCAGAGAAGACATTAACTGCAGATTGTAAATTAGTAAAACTATAAATTTAAAATCATTTCTAGACCATGACAAGTTGTTTGGATCATAAAGTAAAATACTAGATTGTTCATTGTTCTTTTGTCGTTTTGGGTCTCGTTTTTGTAATATTTTGTCTTATTTTTGTCATTTTTCTCATGTTTTTGTCTGTTTGTGTTTCCTTTTTATTTCGCTTGTGTTTTATGTCTTGTTTTTGTCATTTTGTGTGTCCCTTTATTTGCTGTTTTTTGTCTCATTTTTGTCATTTTGTGTCTTTTTTTGTCTTGCTTCTGTCTTTTGTCCAGTTTTTTTTTTGTCATTTTGTTTCTTGTTTTTGTAATATTTTGTCTTCTTTGTGTTGTTTTTTTGTCTGACTTTGTCGTTTTGATCACAAATTATTTCCAGATACATGAGACTGAATGTTTTGTGCTCTTGTGATCTGGAAGTTGTAATGTGTAAATGATAAACTGAGGCGTAATGTTTTTGAAATTGAACTTATTTTTCTTAAGAAATTTCAGGTTGTTCATAATGTTTTGTAAAAAGATAATTCCTGAAATGTGAACATTTTCAGAATGTACTTTTTTGCACTAAAACGAAGGAAAAACTTTGGGTTGTGGTTATTTATAGGTTATTATGATGTGGTTTTACTGGTCACTTGAGATCAAATTGGGCTGAATGTGGAACCTGAACTAAAGTGAGTTTGACACCCCTGGTATAAACTGTGTGGAAAGTATAGACAGTATGAACAGTGTAAACAGTATTTTTCATCATATATTAGCATTATAATAGTAAATCCCTGTCATTTTGCATGTCAGATCAGTTCTGGATTTTTCCTTTTGAGAAGAGAAAGTGTTCTGCCTGCACCTCTTTTCTAATATGGCAGCTCTGTGCTCACTATCAACTGTCCAAAGATTTATTTCTTCAAGTATCTGCCGTCATCCATCCTCATGGTGCCCTCAATGCAACTGCTAGTTCCACCACTAGATGTCAGAAACAGCCCGTCTTATTAACCAGACGCTGGCCTGGTTTCCATCAGGGACTTCAAGGACTAGGCCAGGCTAAGTCATTATTCATGATACCCAGTTCCCTTCAAGAAATCAATTCCCTGCTTCCATCCTATTTGGAATGTATTTATGTTAATGTTGCAGAGTAACTGTGCTTGCGCGGCACAAAACACACAATTTGGTTTGATTACACAACATGTGCGAAGGCAAATTGTGCTTTTGCATGCAGTGGCGGGAGAGGTCCTGGCGGGATTAAATCTTGCGGGTTTCGCATGTGAGGGATTATGCTGATCAGTCACATATAGCACTTGTGAACTCGTGGAGAATGTCAGAGCTGAGTGCCATCACCAGGAGAACCACAAAGGAGGGGGAGACAGCGAGGAGAGGTGATGTAATGAATTAAAATTTTAAGATTTGAAGAGAGGAGGCAGCAGACTGAGGAAAGAAAAGAGAATAATAAGACTTTTAGAACTATGTTGGAAACAAAACACCTGGGAACAGCTGTGAATGATCATACTAGCTAATGGGAAAATACTATATGATTATCATGCCAGGGAGGCTTCCTGCAGCTTACATAAAATAGAGCTATAAGATTCAGAAGAAGTGGTTTATGCCAGCATAGATTTCCAACCAGAATGAGAAACAGAAGTTAGATAACCACCGGTGTTTCATCTCTGTCTACTAAACCTCATTGTAAACTAAATTCCAGATCCACTGTGTACAGCTTCTGCATGCGTTTCCCTCTAACGTACCTGACTGGCCCTGTGTTAGAACCAGAAGACAGCCTCTGAGAGCTCCAAACACACACTCACAGCTCGCCCTCCAGTGCCGTGGGAAGTCATTTCTCATTAACCATCATGCTAGCTCCATCAGTCACCAGCTGGTAACGGCAGCAGAAGCCAAACTGCCAACCACTAAGTCAGAGTAGCAACTGTTTACACAGATGGCAGTGAGCTTGTGTAGTACAACTCCTGAAACACAGCATCGTTTATGTCAGGGGTGTCAACATGGGGCCCGCGGACCAAAACCGGCCCGCCAGAGGGTCCAATCCGGTCCGCCTGACGGCTTTATAAAGTGTAAAAAATTACAGAGAAAATAATAACTCAAAATTGTAAATTAGTAAATCTGTAAATTTAAAATAATTTCTATACCATGACAAGTTGCTTCGATCAGAAAGTAAAATACTAGATTGTTCATTGTTGTTTTGTTGTTTTATGTCTTATTTTTGTAATATTTTATCTTGTTTTTTGTCTGACTTTTGTTGTTCATCTCGTATTTTTGTTGTTTTGTTTCTCGTTTTTGTCATTTTGTGCTTCCTTTTTGTCTCGCTTGTGTTTTTTGTCTTATTTTTGTCATTTTGTGTTTTGCTTTATTTGTTGTTTTGTGTGTCGTTTTGTGTTTTGTTCTTGTGTTATTTGTCTATTTTTTTGACTGTTTTATTTCTCGCTTTTGTCATTTTTTGTCTCATTTGTGTTGTTTTTTGTCTTGTTTTTGCAGTTTTTGTGTCTTTTGTTGCTTTGTAACTTTTTGTCGAATTTTTGGTCTTTTTTGTTTTGTTTTGTGTCGTTTTTTGTCATTTTACATCTCATTTTCGTAATATTTTGTCTTGGTTTTCTGTGCTTTTTCTTGCCTGCCTTTTTCTCATTTGTCTCATGTTTTTGTCTGTTTATGTTTCCTTTTTGTTTCGCTTGTGTTTTTTGCCTTGCTTTTGGCATTTTGTGTTTCCCTTTATTTGTTGTTTTTCTCTCATTTTTGTCATTTTGTGGGTTTTTTGTCTCGCTTGTGTCGTTTGTCCATTTTTTTGTCACCTTGTGTTATGTTTTTGTTGTTTTTTGTCTCTTTTTTGTCTGACTTGTCGTTTTTATCATAAAGTAGCTCCAGATACCTGAGACTGAATGCTTTGTCGACACTCTGTGATCTGGAAGTTGTAATGTGTAAATGATAAACTGAGGCTGAATGTTGCTGAAATTGAATTTATTTTTCTTCAGAAATTTCAGGTTGTTCATGATGTTTTGTAGAAATATAATTCCTTAAATGTGAACATTTTTGGAATGTACTTTTTTACACTATAACAAAGGAAACATTTTGGGTTGTGGTTATTTATAGGTTTTTATGATGTGGTTTTACTGGTTCGGTCCACTGGAGATAAAACTGGGCTGGATGTGGAACCTGGACTAAGATGAATTTGACACTCCTGGTTTATGTATTTCGAATGACATGCATCAGTTTTAGAAAATCTTACTCAGAATTTCTATTTTTCAAATAGAGAAATTTAGGTCTTCTTTTGTTGTAGCTGATGCCATCCATCACTGTGTTGGAGAGACTGTTATTTCTACATTAAGATCTCATTTAGGAAAGGAAATCTGTTTGGTCTTTAATCCCACACTGTCTCGCTCGTTTTCTGCTTCCTCTCTCATTTTCGGTCCTGTCTCGGGTCTCGTGGGTCAAGGAGACGTTATGTCCAGCAGAGCAGAAAACATGATGGCATTACTCATTTTATCAGAGGAATCAATTACTCTCTGGGCATGTGTTCCGCATTTAATCAATCAAATCTGACATATTACGATAGCAATCAGCGTGTATTATTTAATTTCTCCTCGACTCTGTGCATCATAATTACGTATTGCGTGTCCTTCCCGTGGCTCCTCATTTTTTGTTTTAACTGACATGGCATTTTAAAATGTCATGTCCAGAATGATCCATACTGTTTCTCAGTAATCAATCTCAAAGCCTATATTTGCCACCACAGTAATCAAATGTCTCTTATAGCTGGTTACAAACTTTCTGAATGTCCCCACTGGGATTCTGGACCACTCCTTATTTAGTGAGGATCTGCAGGTCTTTGAGGTTAGGAGGTTTCCTTGTCATCATTCTAGAGTACGTTCCCTCCACAGATTCTGGATTGGATTCAGATCTGGACTCAGAACACTGATACTGTTTTTTTGTTTTGTTTTGTTTTGTTTTTTACCATTCCTTGACTACTTTGGCTGCATGTTTCAGTTGTTAGAAGGTCAAACGCTGCCCAGGGCTGTTTTTCTGCAGAATACCTGTTTTTCTTAATGCAATCTTAATTCACTCCACTTTTCTAATCATGCATGAGATTTTGAAAATGCTAGGCCAGCTTTCTATGCCTGTCTTGGAAAATTGAAGACCACTTTGGTCAACGTCAGTGGGCACGAGGCTCATGTAGTATTCAGGGAAGTATCAGCCTTGTTTTTTGTACCAGAACTGTTCATGTTCATCAGCAGGTCCTGGTGGTGAACCTTGGCTACTTCTTGGTCTCTCACACCACAATTTTTGCCAGTACAGGGATCGCTCCTGGCTTCCTACCATGACCTTTGAGCTTTTTCAGTGTGGAACTCCTCGTTCTTTTTGGTTTTGCTTTGCACGGTGACCACAGGCACTTGAAAACATGTAATTTTGGCTTTATAGCTTTTGCCGGACTAGTGAGCAGCTGCAATGCACAACTCTCTCTCAGTGATGGACCTTAGTAGCAAACTTCTCTGGTTTTTGCCAAAATATGGCTAGCAACTGAACTACTGCATTAGAATTCTCCATTTATAGTTGGTTAGACTATTGTAAAACATGATGAAAATGCCAAGATCATATGAAAGCTTTCATTTTCTCACAAACCTGCAACAATTTTAAGGTAATGAATTGAAAATTTGAATAAATTTGTGCCTGTAACATCTCTAACACAGTATCTCACTGCCTTCTGTCACCTCTTTATGGCATTTCCAGCCAGAAGAAATCAAAATTCCCTATAATTCACTGAATTTATGAGCTGTATGTTTGTAAATGTAAAACAGCGCCTCCGTGTGTTTAAGTGCAGCTACATCACTTCATGTCCTCCCTTGCCCTCATCATAATTACCACAGCCACTGCAGGGTGCTGTCACAATGAAACATAGCCGGGGCTCATAATAAGCTGCTTGCACAAGTGACCTATGCTGTCGTTTTTTTATGGGGGACTGTTTTAAATCTCGGCTTACCAGTAGCTAATGTTATCAAGCAGACAAAGTGGAGCCAAGACAGGATAGGGAGAGAGTATGATGTACTTTTAAACATCATTTCACTTCTTTTTGTTGAGGCTAACCACTTGCTCAAACCAATACGAAGCTGTTACTATCTATAACTTGGATTTTATGTATTTCTAAAATGCAATTTCAACTTTTTGGCAATAAAAACACTGATTAATTCATCTACTTTCATGACAACAGTATTGTGATACATACGATTTGACAAAATTATATGCTTGCTTTGTACAGTGCAAAAAGCAACATCTCTGCAGCGAGACACAAAAGAGATTTGGAGAAGCTCACAGAGGATGACGGAGATGGCGATGTTGTGCCTCCACATGCTTAATTTAAGTTTGATCAGTGCCTCAGAGGAACCTTTAAAATACCACAGTGAGGGAGTGCATGTGTTCTAACACCTCACACTTTAAAGAACCCAGAGAAAGAAAGAAGGATTACTGCATAATCAAAGCTGACGCCCACTTTTATTGTCAAACTCCGTGGGTTAAAAATATATTTCACTAGCATCCCACAACTTTCCTGAAAGGAAGTAAACTTCATCAGCATGTAGCGCAGGCAGCAGTGTTCAGGGGGCAGACGGGGAGGGAAAGAAAGCTGAACTAAGTGTTACAAAGAGCTCTAATGAATATTTACATGGAGAGAGTACAACAGAGGGGGAAACAGATGCAGAGAGAGGTAGATGGAAAGAGCTGAAAAGGCTGAAGCCACAGATACACAAAAATACAAACACTGGTATGCATGAGCAGAGTTCCAGTGACTCCTACTAATCGTATTCCTGTTGATGTGTTAATACTTAAACGGCGTCTCAACATGATAAATTGTCAGCTGAGTTGCGATATTTCAGATTTGGGATCACTGAGAACACAGCACTGGGAGATAAAGCTGAATGAGATGCTGTTTGAGGGAGTCTGACTGTCTATATGTACACGCATGACTGTGAAGGAAACCCAGTGATTGTAATTCATCTGGATTTTCACTTGAGTTTGTGAAGTGTCTCAGTGAGATGATCACTCTGTTTGTAGTGAGGATTAACTCCAGTCTGTGGAATAGCAAACAGATATTAGATATAATATATTAAACTGCATGCAGGCGCTGTGGGTGGAAGAGTGAGAGAGACAACACAACCTGACGAGAGGGTTTATTATGCCTCTGTGTGTACATGTGTCTGTCTGTTTGTTGCCCTCCATGTCTGGCTTGTTTACTAGAGTCATACTCCTCACTGTGTGTGTAGTTTGCGACTGAATATTAGTTTATGAATGTCTACAATGTGTGTGTGTGTGTGTGTGCATGTGTGCTCCACTTAGCTTAACTGTGCATTTATGTGTTTTTTTGTCTGTGCTGATGAAGGATCATGGATATGTGTGTTTGTGTGTTTGTGTGTTTGTGTGTGTGTGTGTGTGTGTGTGTGTGTGTGTGTGACAGCAGGAATCATGATGCAAGGGTTTGAATGTCTGAACAGGCAGACATGTTTTCCAGTTGTTTATCTTCCTGCTGGTCAGGATTTCTCTCTAGAATCTGCATATTTTCAGACACAGCAACACTTTCCTGTCCTTCTTTCTTTCTATTATTATTTCTTAGTATTTTTTTGATTGAACTGATAAATTACAATTTTTGTATCATTTTCAAGAAGTTTTATGTCAGTTTGGATCTTTTCTCATCATTTTGGATCATTTTTGTGTCTTTGGGGTAATTTTCGAGTCATTTAGGACAAATTTCATGTCATTCTGAATTAATTTTCTGTAATTATGGATCATTTTCAAGTCATTTTGGACAGGTTTTGTGCAAGTGATTTGGACAAGTGAATGTTTCCATAATAAATAATTATGGAATTTGTAAAGACATGATCATAATAAACATAAAAACATTATTTTTTAAAAAACTTTTAATAAAAATGTATGCAAGACATATCCCATGGACTTCAAAAGCCCCTCAATTATATACTGGCCCTGCTGCAAGTCGATGATATAGTTGTAAACTGAAGATATGATTCAGCAAGAAAAACCTCATTCAAGGTTTTTAACCAACACCTTCCTGCATCTCTAACAGCAGCTTCATAATAATCACTCTAACTGCTGCTGGCCATTGAATAAACCACTGAAGTAATGGAAAAGTCGCATGTGAGAATATCTGACGTAGCAGAGGAGACATGAGCACTTTCAGAATGTGACATTCTCCCATTACCAGCAGCAATTTACGGGGGCTCAGGTGTGTTCCCAACTGTCTTCAGGCGACTGGATCGTGTTTCGCAGTGACAGCTGTGCTTCTCCTATCGTGGTGCTGCACCACAGTGCATGCAAAAAGTGTATCTGTTCAGGACAGAGTGACAAAATGACATGTTTAAGTTTCAGGTCAGAGATTCTGGTCAGAAGGTTTTGACAGCGAACAGTGGGGAGTGCAGGAAAGCTGTGTGTTTACATCGACCTTTCTGCCTTATTTCCTCCCCTTAGTGTGTTTACCTGCACTTTAATCATTTCATTAGAACCACAAGAAACAAAACATTAAGTCTCCCCATTTTCTTTTTGTGTCTGCGCTGTTTTGTTTGTATTTATTTATCACAAACAGTGCAAATATTTCAGCAGTAATAAAAATGTAAATGAGCTCAAGTTTAGACAAGATTGACTCATTTTCAACTGCCGTCCTTTGGCAGAATGTTAAAATTCTAGTCGCTGCGATGAAGCGCTTTACATATTAATTACAGTTAAACATAATACATTTAAATTACACAAGATCACAGCTATTAAACTAACCACAGGCAAGATTAGGAAACAAATCCTCATATGGATTTTACAGAATCAGACATTCGTCAGAGCAAGAAGCCAATATCACCACTAGAAAAGCAACGTACAGCAGCTTTTATTCTGCTCTAAAATCCTGATTATTGATTTTATAGGATACTCTGTTACAATCCAAAATACCACACATCCTTCAGGAAATGAACTCAACAACTGCTGCTCAGCAGCTCATCTGCCTCTTCTTTAGTTCTCTGTCATTCTGGGTGTTTTTTTTCTAAACTCCTGCATCTCTCTTGTTTTACTGTTTCATTCCATGTTTCTCTGTTTGTGTCTCTGTCAGTTTCATTCCGTCTCTGATGATTTCCCTCCTTCACATTCCTTGTGAGTCTCTCGCTCTGTGCTTCAGTGACTTTTTGAAGCCTTATGTGATGAGAGATGTTTCACCCATCCCCTACTACACCGCCGTGTTCCCTCACTTTACTTTTTTTCCTTCATTACATAATAATGTCAGCCTCAGTCTGACGTGCTGACATAATGAATCTCCCCAGTGACCCTAAACATGGATTCGCACCGATATCAAACCGGTTTCCGTTCTTTTGATCGGTTTGTGTTTGACTAGCTGAGAATACTGTTTGAACTGGACCAAAAAAATCTAAACAACATCAAGGTGTTTTGTTAGAAAATAAGAACATAATGGGAATGAAGCAGAGGAAAGCACTCCAAAATGTCAGTTTTTCACAATAAAAACATCAAACAGTTGCATTAGAAGAACCACAGATTCTTTACTTGAATGTAAAAAAGTTGTGCTTGGTTGATTATAGCAGCTTTATGATAAGACCTAAAAATGCCAAAACAGATGAACTGAACTCTGAGTATGTTGTGATTAATTTGCTGTTTAGGGGCAGATCATTTGAGCTTCACTATGTGGAACCAGCCATCCTAAGGCAGTGTGTACTTGTCATTTCAGATGTACCAGACATCATTTATTCTCCTCAGTTCTATGGGTTTATTTACAGTAGATTGGCAACTAGAAGTGCACATAGACAGTTCAGCTCTCCACCACAACCAAGAATGTATCTCACCATTTTAAATAAAGTTCTCTAGATCCACATCTTTTCCTCCAAATCTTATGGAGTTCAGCTTGGTGGATTTTGACAGACAAACTAACAAACAGACAAATTGACTGGTTTGAAATCTCCCTCTGCCTTTGCTCTCTTTTTTTGGGAGGAATCTCAAGAAGAGGGTCTTTCTTTTAAAGGCAGCTTCTTGTTGAGTTATGTGACACCAGGAAAGTTGAAGAAAGTGCTGCATGTTTTATGTCAACCACCTGATTTTTATTCCCTCCATGTGGACCTGTGTGGAGCTCGTGACGCAGAATGACGCAAACTTTCCCAAACATGAATTCACCTGTCAGTCGGCATAACTTCCATGTTTGCAGCTCTTGGTTCACTTGTAAAAAGCCCGTGTGAACACGTCAGAACTAAAAGGCAACATCTTTTTTATGTTTTTTTCCCAGACCATATGAACCAAACCGACACACAAAGTGAAACTCCACAACTTCAGCTTGATAGGAGTTTGGCAGAGAAGCAGATGTGCTGGCATGTGCTGAGTTAATCACACTAGCAGAACCCAGCCAGGATGAGCATTTAGACAAGCTGAGCTGAAACAGCCCCAATATATTATAATCACGGTGAAAAAAATAACGTAGACCTAAATATGCTAAACGGTGTGATTATCATTCACCTAAACAGTTCAATAAACAAGCTAGTTGCGAGTGCACGTGGCTTCTGTTCACAATCCCCTCTTGAATCCATAATTGGCAAACTGACCCGAGATGATTAAAATATTTAACGAACTTCTGCATGGGATTCACGCTCACACTGCCTTTCTAAACGAGCCTTTGATGAGCCGTGTTTCTCCACACTGACGGAATGATTGTCAATACTGGGAATCAAACACTAGTGTGTGTTCACATGCGCCTCGCTGTGCACGTGTCTGTTTGTATTTGGTGCGTACATCTATTCATGCTGACATACAAGGTTGCTGGTCTGTCTGTCTATATTCATTCATGATGCGTTTGTGTGTGTGTGTCTGTCTGTGTGTGTGTGTCTGTGTGTGTAGCTAATCATTTGAACTTATTATTCCAGCCTGCACTCTATCCCGTCCACTCTATCTATCCGTTTTCCATAAGGGACACTTATGACCAATATGCTGCAAGGACTTGTGCTCATGCATTTGTATGCTGCTTGCAGTTTATGCATCACTGACTGCTGTGAGTTATATACATTATATAGATTTATATAGGTGTGTGTACCTAATCATTTGAACTTATTATTCCAGCCTGCACACTCTATCTATACGTCTCCCATAAGCAGAGGTGTCAAACTCATCTTAGTCCAGGTTCCACATTCAGCTCAATTTGATCTTCAGTGGACCGGAGCAGTAAAATCACAGCATATTAACCTATAAATAACCACAACTCCAATGTTTCCTTTTTTTTAGTGCAAAAAAGTACAAAAAGTTCACATTTAATGAATTACCTTTTTACAAAACATTATGAACAACCTGAAATTCAACAAAAATGAGTTCAATTTCAACAACATTATGCCTCAGTTTATCATTTACACATTAAAACGTACAGATCACAGAGTGTCTACAAAGGAACACAACATTTAGTCACAGCTGTCTGGAACTGAACAATAAGGCACCCTGTTTTACTTGAAAAATGACAAAACACAACAAAACAAGACAAAATTTTACAAAAATGAGACAAAAAAGTTACAAAGCAACAAAAAATGGACAAACGACAAAAATGAGACAAAAAAATTACAAAAGCGTGAAACAGAAAGACAAAAACAACACACAAACCAACGAATAAAGCAAAAAGCAAAATGACAAATACAGGACAAAAACCACAAACGAGACAAAAAGGAAATAAAACAACAAAAACATGAGACAAACAACAAAGGTCAGACAAAAAAAAAACAAAAACAAGACAAAATATTACAAAAACGAGGCACAAAATGACAAAACAATGAATAATCTAGTATTTTACTTCGTGATCAATACAGCTTGTCAAGTCTAGAAATTATTTTTAATTTAATAGTTTTACAAATTTACAATCTGCAGTTAGTGTCTTCTCTGTAGTTTTTACAAAGTCATCCCGTGGGCCGGATTGGACCCTCTGGTGGGCCGCTTTTGGCCCACGGGCCGCATGTTTGACACCTCTGCCCACAAGGAACACTTATGACCAATATGCTGCAAGTATTTGTGTTCATGCACTTGTATGCATTATATATAATACATAGATTTATATATATGTGTGTGTCTGTGTGTGTCTACTTGCAGTCGTGTAAATGTGTGTCGGTGCTCTGCTATCTAAATCGTTCCTCATTCTGCTGCTCTGCACACCAGTCCACCTGTCAGTCCAGGTTCTCTTTCTCCCATGAGGCAATTATCTACAGTCTGGTTCATCTGTTTATTATCTGAATGTGTGTGTGTGTGTGTGTGTGTGTGTGTGTGTGTGTGTGTGTGTGTGTGTGTGTGTGGGTGTGTGTGTGTGTGTGTGTGTGTGTGTGTGAGAGAGAGAGAGAGAAAGAGAGAGAGAGAGCTTCAGTAGTAAATAGGAGATACAGATTTTCTTTATTTCCTCTGGGATCAGTCCCTCACCTTTTCCCATTCTCTTGACATCCGTTTCCCCTTTCGTCCTTTCCTTTTTTCAATCTACCCTGCTGCTTTTTCTCGCTGTCCTCCTTTCTGCAGCCTTACCTCTTTTCCCCCTCTCTTCTTTCTTACACCATTCCCTCCCCTTCTCACCCCGCATCCAATCTCTTCGGCTTCCCCCGAATTTGCTCTTTTCACTCCTCCCTTACCTTTACCTTCTCCATCTCGCCTCCCTCATCTCTGCCTCCCTGCCTTTAGGGCGAAATAAACATCAGTTGGCCAGAAGGAATCTGGATTTCAGATCAGCAGAGAGGTGAGACTTCAGACGTGAGACGCTCCGGCAGAAAATAAACATCTGCTTGTTCCAGTGCACCTGCCAGATTACTCTCATCTTCCTCAGTGGATTACAGTATTTTTCTTAGTTCTCTTTACCCTCTCCGACCCTCATATCAAAATCCGCCTGTGCTGTTTTTATTCCTCTCTGTATTCTGGTCTTCACCTCACCTCTCAAAACTGTCTCTTTTCTAGTCTGGGGATTGTCAATGATTTGTCATTTGTCAGTCATTTTAAGCAGCTCTTCCAGGCTAATAACGCACACACACCGATGCATGCATACACACAGACGCACATACAGGAATCTCCACATGTCCACACACATAAGCAGATTGCACTACAATGCACAATATGGCATGACTCAACACATCAGGACAACCCTGTCATACACGGCGCCGGCATGTTGCTGTGTCCTCAGCAGGATTAGCTTTCAAGTCACCAGAAGTTAGCTCTGAATAACAATGCAACACGTGCAATAAAAACCAACTGTGAGCTATTTCATGATTGGATTTTCTGAGACAGAACAGTTTTTACTTCAGCATTTCACTCCATGGAATACTGGAAACCGCATGCGCCAGAAAAATCCCATGCTGAATTTGTCAGTGGGTAGAGATTCACCGTAATCCTTCAGGGTTAGAGCTTCAATCCCAAATGAGGCCACCCATGTGACCAATGCATCATGGCGACAGGTGCTTCATCTCCGCTGCCTCTAGGTCATCTAATTTGTCTCTTACTGTGTCCCAATTCAACGGCTGGATGTTTCACAGTCAGTATCAGTACACAAAATATGTCATAATGGGCCGCCGTGATCTATCTTGTTTCCAAAATGTGGCCTCATTTGGAGGGCAGGAACAATGCATCCTAAGACCACCTCAGGATCCAACAATCCACTGAGCCATCAGCTGTTTAACCCTTACAGAGTATAAAGTCACCTCAGTCCTTCTCTGCTGAACTGATCTGGAGGTGCAGTTCATATCAAGCTGAAGCTTTCCAACAATATTACCTTATTTGTGTGATGAAGAGTTAACGAGAAAAAAGCTACTTTGAATTTACATCAGTTTAATCCCAGCTGCAGCCTGCAACCATCTCCACACGTTATTACTCTGGTTGGAATTACTCATGAACTTGTTATTGCATAGACATGTAAATATGTATTCAGTGCAGTCGTTGCATAAACATTCATATATGTATGCAATGATATGCTAATTTAATATCACAGGAGACGGCAGAACTGGAGTTTAGCAATTATGCATGATACATACTTGTACATACTGAAGTAATTATATTATGAAGATGGATCAAACTTCTGCAGAGTAATATATTTACTAATTTCTTTACACTCAGGTTTCTCTGCTAAATAAAGCCCCACTGTTTGGTAAAGTAGACCTACCATTTCTCAAAATAACCTGCAGAACTCATCCTTTCTGGTGATACTAGCTGCTTCGGCATGCTAAATAATCTTGTTGAAAAATTGCAGTGAGTGTCTGCATTGTCTCCGGCATAAAGCTGACATTACATCTGACTTTTTATTTGTAGAAATGCCAAAATATTGGGTTTGTTTTTCACTGCAATGATTCCAAAGGTGACAGCAGGTCACCTTGTGCCTGCGGTGATTCTAGATACCGAGAGGCCCAAGGCGAAGTGGCTGCTGAGGGGCTAAAACTTGCCTGATTTGCCACATCCTCAAGTACAGAGATAAGACGCAGCATGTATAGCTGGCTCTTAGAAAAACCAAGACAGAGGTCTTGAAGCAAAGAAGCACAGATAGGAAAAACAGCCTGCAGCTCATTGGGTAGCTGGGACATATCACATGACCATGTGGTATTTACCAGGTATTTTAGGATCTCTGAAGTGGGATGTGGGGAGTTTGGATACATTTTGAGGTCTTTGCCATGTTCCTGAGCAGTTTTTGCAGGATGATAAGAGGTCATTGTCCTGCTGGAGAAGCTATGCAGGGGTCAACATTTAGATGAGGGGTACATGTCAAGGTTCAGTGACAGAACATTCATTCATTTAACCTGTCAGTGGTTTTAATGTTGTGGCTGGTTGGTGTATATTTGTAGGGAAAGGAAAAGGATTGTATGTTTCAAATACCATTTGCACTACCGTTGTTACGTTATATTCTCATTGACATTACTGTTCTGATACCAACTGATTAATGGCAACTGACAAAATGAAATTAAAGGCTTTCTCAAATTGAAATACTTTGATTATATTCAGAATTTTGCAAATTCTATGCTGTTTCAGTGTTATTACAGACACGCCATTGTCTTATTTTGTGAAATAGAACTCCATACTGTATTGGCAGTAATGCTAGTGATGGTTCAGTAGCAGCAGAGCTCTGCTCTGACATCACCAACCTAAATCTCCTGCTGTGCATTTAGATTAAACAACTAATGTCATCCAAAAATAATGATGCTACGAAGAGATAAATTATTCGTAAGTAGCAAGAAAATTAACGTCATAATTAAACTCTCGCCTTTTTTTAAACACATAATACTAGTGCACAACTACAAATTTCAGGAAAAGCGGCCCAAAGTCAAAACAAGGTGAATTTAAGAACTTAAGAGTTTCTATTTTTCTGTCAAGCTTTCTCCTTTCTCACTGATAAAGGATGTCCTCCACCAGCAGAGTGAAGAAGGGATCCTCTTCTTCTTTTCTTTCCATCTCTTTGCCCTGGTCTGTCTCCTCTCTCACTGTCTCTTTCCATCTCCTCCTCCTCCTCTTCCTCTTTCTCATCTCTTGTGATGCTTGTGCAGCGTTTGGTCCTGGCTTGTCCTTTTGGATCGAGGCAATCAGGCGGGGGGGCAAGACTGCCGCCGACTGCCCTAACGCCTCATCCATGAGGGCAAACCAGGGCCAAGTCGCAGCTATTTGGTTTTCCATCCTCTGTATCCTGTCCTGAAGCAGAAAAGTTCACTTCCTCAATAGGAAACACCAAACTGGGCCTGTTGTGATGGCAAAACTAATTTCTGTTTCTCTTCTTTTGTACTGTACGACATCGGGGCTTCCATTCAAGGCTTCCTAGAAAGTGCATACATTAATATCTGAATGCGTAATAATGCTCACCCTGTATTTAGTTCTTAAGTTTGCTTGGTGATGCGTTCTCTTATCCTGAGCTTGTGGAAAAATAACCCTATGCAAATGTAAAAAAAGCACAGCAGATTACACAGATTTTAATATACTTCTTGAACAATATTTACACTAATAATAAAGTTAAGCAATGACATCTTTTGGATCTTCTGACAAAGAGGTGATGATGTAGATATAATGCCTGGTATATCCTAAAGAATGGTATGTTTTTTTTTTTTGTTTTTTTTTTTTTTACATTTAACTTCTCATAAAGCTGGGAAACCTGCCATCCTGCAGCTACACTTGATAAACGCATCATTGTTTTAGCGATGCATAAAATATTCTATACTGCAAAATGAAGCACACAGAAATGCCACTGTGCATTTTCCATTCCAAACACAAATGTTATGTTTGAAGGTGCTCAAAGCTTTAATGCATTTAGCTAATTATTAACAGCAATTTACACTGCCATCAACAAGATTTTTTGCTTGCCTTCCTTTCATTCCTTTCACACATTTACTGAGATTGCACATTTAGCGTGACCAGCATTTTACAGTATAATAAATGCACGTTGACAATGAATTTACTTGCAATGAAATGCATGGTGCACACTTGGCAGTACTGTTTTACTGTTTTGCAGCATCTAGCTCGAATTAAAAGGCTCCTAGATGATGTAACATCCTAGAAAGCAGCTGTTAATTATTCTTCCTTGACTTAGAAATATCTATAGATTCACTTACCAAAAATCTAGCATGCTGCACTTCCATCATGATATCTGTTTGTTTTTCACTGCTGTTTACACATTTAGAGCCTTTGAGAGCAGCTTTCTGCTGAAATACTTGAAAATGTTTGATGTTACCAAATAAAAAGGGCATATAGTGGAGCTGTCAATGAATCAGGCCAGACTTTAGGTCCTCTAAAGGACCTAATCACCTCCCTTACCCAGATGCTGCTCATCTGTAATTAGTTTCTGCAATTAAACTCCTTCTGCCTGCCGTCTGCATGTGCCTTTTTAACACAACATATTTCGACTTCGCACTGAAGTTGCAGATTTAATGACTAACAGTGACAATTTTCTCCTGAATGTGCTTTTTGATTGGTTTGTCTGCCACATATTGAATCCCTGCGAGCTATTTGATCTATACAGAATGAGCAAGGGTAAAAGTTATACAGTACCTTTATGACTTTGTTCCTTTTCTGTTGGTGTTTTTAAAAATGTATGCCTTTGCAGTGAATGTGCTCAAAGTTTCTGACAGATCAGCTGCTACCTTCACATAAGAAGAACTAGCAAGAGCCATCCCAGTATTCAAGGACACGGACCTCTTCACTAAAATATCTTAAAACCTCAGACAGAACTGGAATGCAAGCACTGCAGTCGATGCTGCAGAAATCTAAAATAGTAAATTATCTATTTAATTGTTCTACAATTTTGCTAAATATTTTATTTTAATTAGTCACTACCTTTATTTACTGTGCTTCTACATGCGTGCTTTATTCTTGCCGTTTGAGGTTGATAGAGGGTAAAAAAAAATCACTGTTGTACAATAATTTCATTTCCTTTATTGTCAGTTTATTATTTCCTGTGCTCCAGTTGTCTTTATTTATATGTATTATTGTCGTCTTTCTGTGCCGTCTTCTCTGGGAAAGTCTTTCCCGTTATGTCCGTGGTGGATTGTTTTTTGTGCTTCTTTGCTTTGTTGCAACATTTGTCTTATTTTGGTGAACTTAATCTTGATTTAGCATGCTTCATCTCCAATTCTACCATCTACATAGCCTTTCTGTCAACCACAGCGGTCAGTATTTTGGTGATCAACTCTGAAATAACACTTTTTTCACATGTCGAGGTAAGATGCACTGTTTTGACTTTAAACAGTGTTTTGTCATTAACTGTCAATACAAAATCAACATTTAAGGTGTGATCAAGTTCAAAAATTGCACCTATAAGAAGAAAAATTGAACATTTGGAGTATATTTCTTGTCTTAGAATATATGGGTCCCAGCGCTCCTTCCCAGTATGGGACAATCTCTGCAAGTTCCATTCTGATCACTTGTTTGTGATTTCCCCACGGAGCTCACACTAGTGCAGAGAACAAACATCAAACTGACTCAACCTTTATGTCAAACATCATCACTGTTGAAGAGAATTGGCTCTGTAGCTACGACCCAGAGACCAAACGGCAATCTTCAGTGGAAGAGCCATGATAACCAAAAGTGACAAAGGCGCATCTTGTCAGCAGTGTCAGGAACATGCTTGTTGTTTTGTGAACATTAATGGAGTTGTATACCATGAATTTGTCCCTCAGTGTCAGAACATCAGCAGCAGGTTGTACTACTGATGTCCTGAGGCGTCTACAGGGAGAACACTGGGTGCAAATAACTTGAACTGTGGATCGTGCCTTCGTGCTCACAGTAAGTTGAAAATGCAGAATTTGGTGGCCATACCAGCATAATTATAACTCTCCTACATGTTGATTCGGCTGCCTCGGACTTTTGTCTCTTTCACAGAGTAAAACACAAGATTCAGGGTTACTGTTTCGACACCATGGAGGTGCATGCCACATGAAATGTTTACAGAAAGGTACCTCTAAGGAGCATTCAAAACATGGCAGGAGCACTTTGAGCAGAGTATTGCTGCACAAGAAAACAATACTAAAGGGGCCAAATTCACATCAGGAATGTTTCTTTTATACTCTAAAAACTTCATCATATCTAATATCATCATAGTCATGTTTTATATCATCCTTTTTTGTCCCTTTTAATTAGCCTCCTTCCTCCCCATGTGTCAACAGCAGGATTAATGAGTAAACACCATGACAGGATTAAGGCTTAATGGGCTCCTGGGTGAATAGAGTCAAATAGCCCCAGCCACACATTACCTTTAACAAACAAGGTGTTTGTAAAGAATAAATGGGTTTGCAGTCTTTTTCAAGTGAAATTTCTTGGTGAGATTTGACATGAGATTATATTCCTCATGAAGACACCAACAGAACACCAACTTAAATCCAAATCAGTGTACAAAATGCAGACCTACACTACCAGTCAAAAGTTTGAGGTCACTTAGAAATGCCCTCATTTTTTAAATAAAAGCATTTTTTTTCTCCAGTGAAGATAACATTAAATGAATGATAAATCCAGTCTAGACATTGTTAATGTGGTAAATGACTATTGTAGCTGGAAACAGCTGATTTTTAATGGAATATCTCCATAGAGGTACAGAGGAACATTTCCAGCAACCATCACTCCTGTGTTCTAATGCTACATTGTGTTAGCTAATGGTGTTGAAAGGCTCATTGATGATTAGAAAACCCTTGTGCAGTTATGTTAGCACATGGATAAAAGTGGGAGTTTTCATGGAAAACATGGAATTACCTGGGTGACCCCTAACTTTTTAATGGTAGTGTATAGCTGCATAAAATACTCCTGTAGCTTTTATCTATTACAGGTTGTACAGGTTGTTGTTTTATGTTGTTGTAGTTTTTTACACCATATAAATCAGGTGTTTTTAATATTAGTATTACGACGTGCTAATAGCTGACATATATTCATTCTCTAAATTCCAATTCAATGCAGTTCACAAGTAGCAGACACAATGCAATAATTTGCATAACTGAATAATATTATCTATAATCAACCTTAATCAGTGCGTTTGTAAAAGATATCCTGACCTGAATGGCCATAAATTCCTATACACAGTATGTGTCACAGGAAATAAATGACAATAATCCCATTAAACTCACAGAAGTAATTATAAGGATTAGACAAGAGACAAGGTCACATGGAAGGCCAGGAGAAGACAGCATTCAATAAACTAAATAAACAGTGTGTTATCAGCACGTGAGAGTGCCGGTGTGTGGAAATAAACACATTTTGGTAGAAAGGAGGATTATTGATTATAATGCTGATGGAATGGTGATGACCAGATTGAAAACATTGATTCTGTGGGAATAGACTGTCCTTGGAAAAGACGGGCTGTGAAGGAGGGATCTCCACTGACCTCTGATAGTCACACAGATGGCGTGTTTACATACTGTACATACTGTACATACATATACATACTGTACATACATATACATACTGTACATACATATACATACTGTACATACATATACATACTGTACATACATATACATACTGTACATACATATACATACTGTACATACACACAAAAATACTGGCATGAGCGTAAATCCTCCTCATGATATCTTTAACAGACACGACAAACAAAAATGTTCAGTAATTCCCTGAAAATGTTCTCTAAACCTCCCTTAAAGAATTTTTTAAGGCCTGACAGTCACTTTTTTGGCCAACCAAAAAGTAATCAAATTACATTTTTTCAGGGCTACTCTTGAAAACAGTCTTCTTCCATCAGCTGGAAAACTTTTTCCTGACTCCAGTGACTGGATTTTCAAACAAGACAATGTCCCTTGTCATGCAGCAAGGTCAGTTAAAGCCTGGATGGAGAACCAGAACATTGGAACCATGCCTTGGCTGCTCAATCACCAGATCTAAGTCCAACTGAAAACCTGTGGAAAATCATCAGATGCAAAATGGAGAACCACAAGCCCCAAAACAAAGCAGGTTAGTTAGAATTAGTGCAACAGGAATGGGCTGCTGTGACAGCAGAACAACGTTAGAAGCTGGTGGAGAGCAGCCAAGATGCATGACTGCAGTCATCAGAAACAATGGTTATGAATCAGTACTAACTCCTGTGTGGATCATGTGACTAAAACAGACAGAAAAGAAAACATGGAATCCTAAAAGCTGTTTTTGGCAGAACAATGTCATAGATACTGATGGAAGAACTGAAGGGATTTTGGTTACTATCAAGAAAACCACGGAAAATGTCTGATATCAACTCTGAAACAAAACTCTTATGAGCTATTTTTGTTGGTATCAGGCATTAAAATGAACAAGAAATTGAAGAAAACGAGGCTGGTCTAATCATTTTTTCCATGATTTGTATATAAAGGATGAATCCCTGGTCCAGGACAGATAAAACACTGAATGATCTATGGAATGTGCCCTGTCAGCAGGAGGTCACTCTTATGACAAATTTATGAGCCGGGACCTCAGATTAGATCAACTTTGTTGTCCCCGGACTTCTTTGGGAAAAGCAAAAACTTACTTTCATGACATTTTTGCTTTCCTGGTTGCTGCACGACAGACTGAGACCGACAGAGATGGGACGATTTAAGACAGACGTTGCAAAGTTTTCGTTCTGTGGCGTTCAGCTCTGCGCCACAGAGCAGCTCCAGGAAAGTTTAATGCCAGTTCAGGCTCTCCTGAGACGTCCAAAAAGCACAGTAGCACATGTAAATAATAAATCCTGCTCAATCTGCACAACGACACTTGTCCGAAGAAATTCTCAGAAGTCTGTATCAGGAACCATTAAATAAACCAAAATGATGCCCATCCTATACTTTTGCTTTTTTTTACCATCCTGTTTTAAATCTGAAACTTTAAAGGATGTTTACCAACTCATCAAATTCATTATTAAATCTCGTATTAAGATTTAAAACCTGCATAAAAGGTTCATGGCTTTCTTTTTGTTTAGTTTATACACTGTTTAGACTTTGGATTCAAGTATTTACTCATGATTCATAAATTTTTTATTAATGTCAAGATCCTTTAGAATTTGTCAATGTTAAGTCTGAACTCTTGTTTGAACAGTGTTTTGATTTACAGGTGTATGAGTCACACTACAAAGCCAGTAAAATGTCGCAATACCTGAAGTAGTGTTGTCATGATCTTTAAATACAATGTGATAAATTAACAGAAAGACAAGAATTTTGTTGAAACAAATATTTTCAGTGACATTCAACAACATCCAACACAAGGCAGCTTTGAAAATATGAATCTTTCCAAACCATTCTGAATACATTACATTAAATAAAAATGACCGGTGAGATTTATAAATCCATTAAACAAATAAACACGGAGTAAACAGAGACTGTTTTTTATCATCTTTGACACAATGAAAGCTTCACCTTAAAACATCCGCCTCTGTGATGAACCGTCGTTCACTTTGCTCGGCTAAAACCCGTCTGCTGTGAAATCACTGTGATTGTTACTGCTGCCTGTGTTATTAATGAAGCTATCTGGGTGCGCACCCTAATTCAGAGCATCTACTGATAATTAGTTTCCTAATAATTTTTCCATCCCACCCCTAAACAAATCCGACCTCCCAACCCTTCATCAATTAATGATAACTCATTAATTGTTATCTCTGTTGTCGTGCTGTTTTCCTATCAGGATTTAATGTTGGGGGTTAATTAAGGGCCACTGAACAACACAGCAGACAGAAGCTGGTGCAACGCTCCTCTGGGAACGAATACTCATGTTTAAAAATGTCCATGTTTTCAAATAAGTTGGTGCATTTTTAGTGTGAGATGTTTTCCAGCAGAAACTCAACGGGAGTAAATGAACTAAATGGACTCCCAGAGGATCTCCAACAGTTCACAACTTTGGCTGCAGATGCTCAGATTTATTTGCATAAAGTTTATACTGGGTGCCTCCAAATCACCTTACGTGTGACAGACATTCAGAACAACTATTTTCGATATATATATATATCTTTTCTGGGCATTTTCCCACCAGCTACATCCAGAATGCTAACATTACCACTCCTCTCTTCCACTGTAGAGGCTAGAAAAGGTCCTTGGTGTTGAGGGTGGGTTGCTAAGGGTGAGCAGCTATGCATCACCAAATATTACACCCATAATGGACCATTCTGCCTGATTTGATTTACATCCAAATCCAAATTTGCAGAAAGTAGTTCCCCTTGATGTAGCACGGCAGAAGGTTAAGGCGTAGAGGTTGGGGTATTGCATCAAATATATTTTTATTGAAAGAGTGTCCTCTCATAAATACCTTGGCTCCATGACAAACTGAGCTTTATAAAAACACATTAATGAACTGACCGACTGTCTTTAAATGCAAACCTGGCATTCTTTTTATATGTATGTAGAAATAAGGCATGTATGGCTCAGGACTGCAGAGAGCAAATTGTTGAGGGAATCGTTTTTATCCTCTTTGGATTATATGATGGAATTTATATGCATGCTCCTGCCCCTGCTCTTAAACCTCTCAATGCAGTCAATCATTCCACCCTTAGGTTCATAACAGCCTCAGAATGCATCGTTGTCTTCTATGTGGAAAAAAAAAAAACTTGTGTGGCAGTCGTTGCATTTTATTTACTTACACAGCATTTCTTGGCAAACTTCCAGGTCATCTTACATGTCTTTTTTGTTTTTGTTTTTACTTTAGATCAATTTCTCATTGTACTAGACCACTAGACTATGTGGTCCTGGAAAATCCTCATGTTAATAATTTAATAATGAGATTATGATTCTGTCTTTTAATTAATATCAATCTGCAGAACCTACTCAAATTAAATGAGCTATTACCTTTTAATCAATTCAGATTCCTTCTGACTGACATAGACTGATGAGAATGAATGTGTTTTATTTGAACTGTTGTTGTCTTCCATGCCCTTCATCTATTTGTTGTATAAACTGCTGATGTGTATGGAAAACCTTCACATGCTTCTACTGTTTTGCATGCTGTGATTAGAGCACACTTGTAAAATTTCAGTGCTTTGCTTGTTTTCATAAACGTTAAATAAAAGACTGACTTTCAAGCAGGTCGTGTATCGTCACAGGGCAGTATTTCTTTTTTTTTTTTCTTTTTTGCTTTTTGATCTTCACCTAACCTCAATAAATAATTGTCCAACCCCATATATTAACATTTTATATGCTACAACCACCAAGTCCCTCGACTGCCAACTTTTAGCTCATCTTACCTAAAATTCTTCCCTATGAACGGACATATTTCACAAAATGTGTCATTGAGCACAATCTGGGGTGTTGCAGAAATCTCCAATGCTGACATTTTTTTTTTCAAGATTGCAACGAAGACCTGAGTTTTTCTCTAAAAGTGTCAGTTTTCACATAATCGTGCATCTTTCCTAAAACCAAACCTGTCCAAGAAGAATCCTGTGAACAGAAAATTGCTGTAACGGGTGATTTATTTTTTTTATTTTATTTTTGTTCTAGAGGAAATTTTGGCTGTGGCTTGTTCTACAACTGTTAGAAAAAATTACAACAAGCTCACACTTGATGGGGATTAAAGGGGATTACAGAATAACATTTTTTTGGAGAAATCTGGTTAAATATTGAGTTTTTTCTGATCCAGATGGGGCAATGATACTTTGTTATTGTGCTGCTCTTGAAGCAATTAAGCACCCGGCCCTCTCCTCGCTCTCCGTCTCTCTGGCAGCCTTTTAAGCCATTATGTGATTAGGCTGAGATTGAGCTGATGACTGTCTGCTGTCTGACAGATAGAAATACTTTAGTATCTAATGACCCTTCCTTCAGCCCACATATCTACTCCGAGACATGCACTAGACTGCAAGGAAACACCCACTTGCACTCAAATGCTAATGCGAGCCACTGCAGAGGCCCACACAGTCTAATGACACTCCTCTCATCAGGTTTTCTCTCGGCTTTCTGTCAATACAGCTCTTTCGCAGCTACAACTATGCTAATTAGATACAAAGGCTATAACAATATTAGCCCGCTCTTGTATAGAGAGACCACTAACACTATTAGCATAAAGCAGCTAAGAGTTATTAGAAGTGAGGAGCTAACAGAATTAGCGTAGGATGGAGTAGTTTTGTTTAGTGCTGCCGTGTTGACAGAACTCCTTTAAGTAAATGCTGATTAATATAAGAGGCAAACAGAGGCATTCTGTGCAAATACATCAACACCCACATTCACTTAGTGCTTTATGTCTGCTTAAAAGAAGCACGAATCATCAATCACATCAAGTAATCATGAAAAAATGTGGTTGAATGTCTCATAACTTTTGATTCATTCGTATACCGCTTTTACTCAAATCATAATTCACACTGGCACCACAGTTCCAGTATTTATCAGCAACAGAGTCTGTAGTACTTTGGCACACTGGAACTTCAAGCTCAGCCAGGACTTTGGGGACACCGGTCTAAAACCGTAAATCTAGCCTAATTTATTTATTTCTTTACTACTTTTGATGTGTCTTTTGGGTCATTGTCTTGTTAAAACACTCTTCAACTGTGTCTGAAATCCAACCTCCTTTCTGATAATCCTACTGGAGATGATCCTCCTTCTTCGGTATTCCATTTACTTTTTGTAAAGCACTGGTTCCACTGAGAGCAAAACAGCCCCAGAGCATAATAATACCACCACCATGCTTGACTGTAGGTTTAGTATTGTTGGGGTTAAACACCTCAACTTCTCTCCTCCAAACATATTTCTCATCATTGTGGCCAAATGGCTCAGATTTTGTTTCATCTAACCACAGAACATTTCTACCCAGGGCCTGAAAACAGCAAAAATGTGGACTATGGTACAAAAAGTCCCACAAATATTTATTGACCCAGCTAACAGCACAACTGCACTTTATACTTTAAAACAATTGTTTGCACAGCTGATTTTGTAACTGTATGTAAACTTGTTCACAACTGTAAATACCAGTCTGATGAAAATTTTTATGGTAATTAAAGTCCCTAGTATCTCCATGACAATCTAAGTTGTTGACATACGCCAGACTTAGTTGTTGGACCAACATTAACATTCCTAGAGCCGAGCAGATGCTTCACTGCTGCTGTTGTATGTACAGTAGAAATATGACCCATGCTGGATGCTTTGCTGAAAATAAATGTTTGAGTGTGTTAGTCTAAGCCTGCACCAAGTTGTCTGCACTATTAATGTACCGCTGTATACACACCCACTGACAGCCTGTCAGCTTTGCCTTGCTTCCTCTGCTGGAGGTGTGGGCAGCCAGAGTGACGGTAAGAAAGGTCTAATCTTGACAAGGATGTCGGTTGTAAATCTCAGCACTTATATGTCAATCGAAAGACAAGAGACGGGGAGTGATGGAGGGAAATGATGGCGACAGGAGGAGATGGGAAAGTGTTCTGACATGAAGGTAGACGTATAATGAAGCGAGGAGAAAAGGAGGGAAAGTAGAGTAGAATACAGCGGGGGAATGGTGACACGAGGAGAGAAGGAGGATAAGCAGGGAAAGAAATGTGCAAACAACATGTGTGCAGGGAGGGAAACAGTGAAGGAGAGGACAGAGCAGGTAGGGGAGGAGATGGAGAAGGACAAGGAGATTTGATTTTCACACATACAGCATTAGAGGATTGCAGCATATTGTTAAAACATAGTCTCACATCTCTAGCACAGCAATAACATGTTTATCTCATTGAAAGGCATAGCAGTGTATTGTGCATAATGCTTATGTACATATTTAGGATCAGAGCTGTAGATCTGATACCCTAAAGCTCCGCATAATTCAGAAAGTGACTTCCAGGCAGTGATTCCCCTCAAAATACCAACTCAAATTAACCGCTGAGTTTTCCTGAATATGCAAATGTAGTCATTTTCATGGTATTTCCACTTGTCTTCTTGCATAATGCTATATTTATGGATGATGCACTATTAAATATGTTAATTTGTTGGTTGTTTCTTGGAAAAAGGCAAAAAAAAAACGAAGAAGCAGCAAAGACTGATCAACAAAAGCAACTCAAAAAATGAGAATATGCTTCTCTGGATTTGTTTTATTAAAATCTTCTCTGCTTTTTCAAGAAAGAAATGACTTTGAGCATGCAAATGAGCATCTGGTTAACCACCGCACTTCAATTAAAGTTCAACGCACGGCCACTTCCCTGATATTTTCCATGACAACCATCTGGAGGTGTCTCCTACACAGAGGGTGAGACAATCATGAAGGGGGTTTCCTTTTTTTAAAGTTCTGCTGTTGCATGACAATGAAAAAGCAGGAGGTGTGAGCTGAAGATGACGAGAGAAAAGGGGACAAACAGAAAGTGATGCAAAGAAAATATGTGCACAAGAGAGAAACCTTTAAAGAACAGAGGAAAAAATGAGGATGGTGAGAAGAGAGGAGGAGAAAGAGGAAGCAGGTGAAACCAGGAGCGCTGATGTAAGTTCATTGTGACATTTGAAGTATCTTTGTAATTTACACAGAAAAGCGGCCTGACCAGGAATCCTAGCTGAGTTCTCCACAAAGCATGAAGTAATGAAGGCAATGATTAGAAAATCAATGAAAATCAATCACAGTGAAAGACTCGATATCTGGACAGAGTTCCAACAGGTCAGCGTCCAAACAGACAGAAATGATCCAGACAGTGAAGTACGGAATGCTTCAAAGCAACCTTGATTTTTGTTGTGAGGACATTGACAACTTCACTAACTTTAGAACACTGGAATGCTGAAGAAACTGGCTGGCTTTGCTTTCAAAGCTGTATTTTTACTCCGCCAAGGGACGCGTTAGAGTTATGGAACAATCAGCGTAGGATTTGAATGAAATTTCCCGGGAAGGTCAGAAATGACACAAGGACCAAATACAGGGGGTTCTCGAAATATGTCGGAGTTCCGTTCCTACGGTGTGATGGAAGTCGATTTTCACTGTCAGTTGGAACTCTGGTGAAAATGTAAACAAAGTCGTTACGTGCATCACAATATCGATCCGTTTACATATTTGTACAATAACAGTAACAAAAACAGTCATTAGCTCACACTGAAACACGACTTGGTAGAAAATACGGGTGAAAATGTAAACAAAGCCATCTTATAGCACCACGTGATGACTGAACATACAGTATTCATCCACTCCACTCTCCAACTAGTTCCACTGAACCAGTTCTGGCGTAACAACGAAACAAAGTACTTTAAACTGAGGACCAGCCTGTAAACAGTTCCGATGTAACGGCGAAACGACGTAATTCAAGGACATTGTAAACCGAGGACCTCCTGTATTTAGATTTTGGCAGAGATGCGGCTTATAGTCTGGATCCATGGATTTTTGTCACTGTAACCATGACAACAAGTTAACACTAGCACATGATTGCAATCCTACTACAAATCGACCGCTGCCGACTTATCGGGACTTATCCGTCCGAAATCATACGACGACTGAGCAGCTTTGGAGGAGTACTGCGCTCTCTGAGTGCTGTTCTTGTTACCAGCTCAGCATGCCATTACTTTTTGTTGAACTAACAGTAATTCAGTTCAATGACATTTTATTTATATAGCACAGACTCACAACATAAGTCGTCTCACAGCACTTAGCATAGTAAAGGACAGATCATATGAATTATAAACAGAACAGAAAACCCAACAATCCAAAATACCTTTGGATTCCCTATGAGTGACGTTGGGAAGGAACGAAAAGACCCTGGTATAGGGAGGTGGGAAAAACCTCTGACCGAACCAGGCTCAGTGAAGGCGGTCATCTGCCTCGACCAGCTGGGTGAGAGTGGGGCAAAGTAATGACTACTTATTACTACAGTGCACAACTCATTAAGTGATGTAACAGGGTTTTATTTTTTATTTTTTTACAGTAAGTATCAAACTATGACAAGATAAGATAAGATAAGATAAAGTTCTTTATTTCTCCCCACGCCAGGGGAAATTTACATTGTTACAGCAGCTTATGTAACAGTAGACGTAGTGATAAGAATAAAATAATAATAGAACAATAGTAATAGTATTTACAATATATACAAGGGTGAGAGATGAGGATAAAGATAAAGACAAGTTAATATTTGCAATTTTGAGTCACTAGAAAGATGCTGTGACCAGTTTATCATGTTTAGAAGCTTCAGAATTAATATTGATTGATAGTTCATGTTGGTCAAACAATGTACTATCATACGTGTGCAGGTTACACACATATAGTGCTAACATATGCACACATTGAATTTTCAGAAAAGATTTATGGACCTAATAAAGTGCTTCAATTACAACTATTCATTTCTTTAGCTTTCATATAAAACACAAACCGAGGGGAAAGTCACAGATTTAAAAAAAACAAACAAAACAAAAACAAACATGATTAAATTATCTTGTATTTATTTAACTTTACTTTTTCTGTAAAAGAACACAGCAGCATGTCTCCAGAAGTGACTGTCAGACAACCTGTAATGAGCTTTAGCCTGCATCACCGCTGAAGAACCAATTACTTTAAAAGGGGTCTGGTGGTGGACTGTATATGTGCCTGGCATGAGTGTGTGTTGGGGGGTGGAGTCACACTTGTGTTGCTGTATGTGTGTGTTTAATCATATGCTTGTGTGTGGGCAGGAGCTGTAGTGTTGTGTCAGCACAGATATATTACCCAGATTTATGCTCGCCTGTCAGGGACACACACACAACACACAACACACACACACTCTCTCTCTCTCTCTTTCTGTCATTCTTCCTCTATGTCTCTCGCCCACCAACAAGCTCAGTTGTGTCGCTGCTGGGGAATCAGAAAATCTCAGGAAGTTCCAGAAGGAAATCAGCTGGATTTGTACTTCTTTATGTAGGCTCAAGTTTCTGGTTCATATTCAGAAACTGCATGCAATATTAATGAGAGTGACGGTTCCATAGCAGTATAAAGAAATTTTTAAAAAAAAACCCTATCATACCTGTGTTTATACCTCACAGCAAACTCTACATTACCAGGACAAATGAGTGATTTCCACCCGCCACTGCACACGTTATCATTTTTTATCATATTGTCATTACAGCAGCTCTGCAGGTTGCATGTAAAAGACACGCTGAAAAGAGCAAAGCAACAAAGACATCAAACTAAATTCTCCACAAAGGGGAAAACATGAGTCAAGAGCAGACCTCTTCTTCCTCTCACTTACTCAAACACTGATGATTACATGTTGAAACTGTTATAAAGGGGCGAGCGCCGAAACCTTCCACTGTAAAGTGGGAACATTAAAAAAAGTCAGTATCTTTGATTAACAGCCCCAGAAGGCAGGGAGCAGCACTAACTGCTCCTCATATATCAGCTTCCTCCAGCACTCAGCTGAGGATATACTTAAACATCTCTATACATGAGCAACCAGTCAGCTAAAGCAGAGAGAAAAAAAAGACGACCAGCCACCAGAAGGGAAGCGAGGCAGAAGAGCAGACAAGATAGCCTCAAGGCAGAGAGAGACATGCGAGGAGAAAGGCGGGGATGATGGGCTTTTAAATAGGTAGCGAGGCTGTCAGGATCTCAGCTATGAAAGGAAGTCAGCTTGAAAAGCAATTAGAAAGGCAATGGAGCAATCAGCTGTTTAGAAGGTTAAAATAAACTCACCTATGATGTTATGTGCTGCTTAGAGAGGTCAAAAGGTGAACTGCATATGTTCTACTATATGCACTGTCAAGGATGTCTCATTGGGATGCTAGCTAGTTGTTTAAGCCAGGCTGGATGTATTAACTATCACCATAATCACAGATTACTGTGGCTTCAATCACACGGTACAGCACAGGAGGAGCAAAGCAATCTAAAGAGGAAAAAGGTGAAGATATGGTTGTATTGTCTCAGCATGGTGCTATAGATATATACTGCAGGACAGATCAATTAAGATAAAATAAAGATAAATAAAAGTATAGTATTCTGGTCTATTTTCTGCTGTATTCTGCTGTTTAGTGCAGTGAACATGCCTTTATACTGTGTTGTGTCTAGAAATACATTTGCACAGACTTGTACTATATTCAATATAATGTTTCAAAGTAAATGTTCAAATATGATCAATGCTGCAGTCAAAGTGGATGATTAATATCTGAGTCTCTAAAAATATTTACCTCATGCACACACTTCCTTCACTCTTTTCACAACATTCAGTGTAGCAGTGGTAGTCTACACTGCATCGGCATGCATATATAAACTAGAGTCCCCAATGAGCTGAAGGATTCAAGTTGATTTTAAGATCCTGTTGAACAAGATCTGTCTTCTCCCGATGTGTTTTTTTCTAGCTAGATTGCTGCAGTATGTGTGTTTCTATTGGGGTGCTGCTGCGTGGGCTCCCTCGCTGACACGATGCTGATATTTTCCTCCACAATAACATATTTAAACCCAGCTGCTACCCTCATGGATACAATATTTCTGTGTGTCTCACAGCAAACTGTGACATTCAGGATTCAGGGACAGTCTCGGATGCACCAGAGCTGAACTTTCCTCAAAATTACTCGTTTCAATAGACGAGATATTAAAATTACAAAGTCCTGCTGAGCTGCGGTGTCACCTGTTGTTTCACGGATTTAAACCACAGAGAGACGTGTGAAGGGGAAAAAAAACAGAAGCTGAATTAAAAGCAGGAGACGAGGGAGAGAAAGAAAGTGTTTGCCATGTTTGAAGCAGTCGTGGGACTGTCTAGAGTTCACACTTGTTTTTCTCTTCCTTTAATCCACTGCCATGAAGCTGATGGGAGGGAGGCAGCTGGAGTTGTCAATTGATCCACTGGGATTTTGACCAAAAGCCAAGAACAACCAGTGGGAGCATTAGCTGGCTGATAGCTGCAGTACCTCACTAAATCAATTTAGTAAGCAGGAACACTGTTAAATGAAATTACACCAGCTGGAATATTTGGTAAAACTGCAAAAGCTCACTTTACCTTTTAAAGGTGATCTCAGGAAACAGTTTTGTACACTTTAACTCCAGTATTAGGCTTTTTAGTTTTTATTTCTGCATGTACTGAGCTCAATCTACGGTCCTGTTGTGTTCCATCCATTCATGTTTGTTGGGTTTCACAGATTCTTCAGCCTGAAATTCTCACAGCTTTAGGTTCACCTACGTCTATTTATTTGATGTAAAAATGTTCTAGTCTGCTCAGCCTAAATCACAAAGTAGAGCAGAACCCCACACATTTAGGATGACACCTATATTATAGAGTGAAGGGATGAAATTTGCAATGTTATGCCATCTAACATCCAGGGGAGCGATTATAAATAACACCACAGAGGCAAGGGAATGGCTAGACGCCGTGTTTTTAAAGCACAGACTGAAGGTTCAGATGTCGCCTCAGTTTTAAACTTTCCTTTTACATGTCTTTTGCAAGTCTACCACTTTGTTTAAAAGCAAAAGTTTTGAAGAAGACAGCCGGATTGCCCTTTTAAATACAGTACATCAATGTGTACGTCCATCGCTTTATGCAAAATCAATCTTTTTTTGTTGGATTATAAAGCACAGGACAAGAAAGAGAAGCATCTTGATTCAGTTAAGCCTCCGGGAAGAGAGTGATGCAATTTACTTGAGTGACGTCACCCAAGCGGTGTTTTGAAAGCACAAGTAAAAAGTAAAGATTCATTCATCTAGGTTTGCAGCAGTTTTACGGCATTTTTAGTACTATTTTTATGTGGCTCTTTTGTGCAAGTCTTTGTTTTTGGAGATTAAAATATAATGTTGATGGCAGGAAAACATCCAATAAACAAAAGAAGAAGAAAAGGGGAAAAGAAAGATGAAGGAAAAAATTAACATGAATGAGGAATGTCTATTGAGAGTTTTTTTTTTAATCTTAATGCTTTATTGTGAGGATAGTAAATTGTATATTAAGTCATGAAACATGCCATCTTGTATTGATCTTGCTCTAGTGCTATTTAAGTGTGCAAGCTGTCATTCATTTTGAAGGTTACCAGAGTTCTTCTGTGGCAAATTTACATACTTTAGTCAACAAATGTCACACTGACTTCATAGCTTCATCATGTTGAGAATTTAATCAGCCAAACATCTCACTAAGTGAAATGATGCCACTCTGGTTGTAGGTTGCAATTAGCGTGGCATATAGAGGGATTTACACAAGTGGTCTGTGTTTTGAATGATTTGCAGAGCAAATGAAGCCGCGATTGAAATCTATTCTGAGGAAAAGTTGCAGTGCAGACGCAGGTCAAGCTCATCTAACAGGCTTGACTATGAAAATGTGACTAATCAAGCTTTCATTTCCTCGCAGGCATTGTGGATGCAGCAGCAGCTTTTACAAATTTAACTGGCTGGCTTTGTAATGTTCCTCTGGAAAAGCATCAGAAATAAAGACAACATTAGAGGAGGGTGTGATGACTGAAAGGGTGCTTTGCTGCTTTTTCATCTTTACTAGTTAACATTAGCGAGGCTGGAAGAAATAATTTGATTAACTGAGGCCCTTGAAGGCTACCGGCACCTACAGGCAACTTTTAAGGTGGAATGTCACTCAAGAGGGTTAGTAGTTACTTGATATAGGTAATCATTTACTCTTACTTACTGAAAAAATCATTATATTACTTTCATGTTTAGTGTCACATTACACACTCTCTTACTTTCATGAGTCACTCCAGCTCAGTCAGGTGACTTTAAACAACTCCTAATCCCCTAATTCCACATGTCACCACCTGTTTTTAACATTCATAGAAACAGAGAACTAAATGTGGCGGTGCAACAAGGGGACACACTACTAACCTCCACCAATGCTAAGCTGACATGTAGCTTGTTAACTGAATGCAGATGCAGGCCATGCTGATATGAATAGAATAAAATCCTGGTAAAACAACAAGAATAAGCAGTTAAAACACTAAAGTAAAGAGCACCACTGGAATTATTGTCTCTAATATCATTACAGAACTTTTAAATTGCTTTCCAATGGTGGATTTCTTTAACACAATAATAACTCGACTGATGAAGCATCTGTAGCTTGTACAGGGGCTTCTTTTCTAATTCCTGCCCCCATGCCACCTGCATGAGTCGGTGAACGAGAAGCACTTACGTGGTTTAAAGGCACTATATAAACGCAAACCATTTACAGCGGATTAGGCTGTTTATTTATGGACAGGTATCCTGCCAACAAACTGAAGAAAAATAACAGCATCAATCCTCTCAGCAAATGCCCCAAACTGACATGTATTAACGTTCAGATAGCGAAGCCCAGAGCTAACCACCGTGGGAAGGATGACCTTTTGTCCATCTGTCCAAAGCAGCTGTGAGTAATTTATGGAGCTCCAAACTTCAGAGAGGAAGGTAAAAATGCCTGACAACACACTGTTCTGTTTCTACCAACACTCCAATGATGATTACAATGTTCCCCAGATCAGAAAACTCTTTTATGTTAGCCTGGAGGGCAATTACAATGCATTTGTAATATAATTTGGATCACTGTTCTGCTACCAAACCTGAGCTGACTGATTAGACATTACCCTGGAGTACAACTTCATACATCATTATGTGCCGGAGCCTTAACGTCTTGAGCCCAAAGTGGCCACTTACAGCATCATCTCCAGTCTGATTAATGAGCGCACATTATACACGTTTCCCTTTCATCCAAAACATAAATCATATTAGCAAATTGTGTCATAATGGGCTCATTAAAAGCGACACATATATAATGTATGTGTGAGTGTGTGCTTCTATGCTTGGTTGTAATAGAGGAGACACCATGAAGGATGTGTGTAAACCAGATTCAAGTTATCAGGTATTAGCACTAATGAGATTTCACCCATCAAAGACTCTGTACGATTACAGTTATCACCCACAGTGACCCTTTCCAACCTTCCTCCGCTGCTAGACTATAAAGACACGAACACACACATGAACACACACAAATCCATCTAGCTGTGGGCGTCTCAAACTCAGTCCGCTAAACTGTCCTCGCAAGGTTCAGACTTTCTTTGACAAGAAGATGTCATCTTCTCTTGTCAGGCGGTTACAGGCAGTCTTACAGACAGGTGGATGGGCAGGTAGCCATGGTGAAAGATACCGAGACGGACAGAAAAATCGGAAAACGCAAACAAACAAATACACAGCGAGTCCACTACTCTTGACAGATACAGCAACAGACATACATTTGCCCCCAACACACGGCAAAAACTTTGTTGAGCTTGTAGAAAACATTTTTTTTAGAGGGTGAATTGCTCTTGAGGCTTTTCCGAAGCCACAAGACGGCACATTTTAAACCAGCATCAGCACATGAACTTACTTGCGAACTTTGCGTCTATATTTAGCCAACTCTTAGAGCTTTTCCTGTCAAGATTTCTCTCACCCTGTTGTGTTTACATGATTGCTTACAAAATATTTGCCACTGCTTGCTTTGGGTCATTTCTGCATGCCTACACAGGAAGTATTTTGGCCAGATTTCTCACTTGTCCTTCTCACTTTATGTCAGATGGAACAGTTAAGCACTTTTTTTAATGGACACAGCTGAAGCTGCATAAAGGCTCCAGCTTAAATGTGCCCGAAGCATTTGTTTATGCTTCAAGACAATTTTTTTTCTGTTGCTTGCAATGACAAAACTTGGGTGACCTCCCCTCAATGTTGTGGTAATAACCCTGTTATTACCACATTAATGATGGCTCAGTTCCACAGTCCTTATAATGCAGATGCTGCTTTTCTGTTCTAGAATATCAGTACTGGTACTAGCAGCAGTTCTCCACTCTTGATTATGGTGTCAGTGAAGAGATGTCTGGACAGAAGTGCAAAAACATTACAGCACTGACCTCTGAACAGCCATTACAGTAACAGCATCACTGAATAAAACCTGTGAGGCTCAGGTTATTTGCATGATAATCTGCATGATTAAACTAGGAAAGTGGACCAACGAGTCCTCTTGACATGAAAACTGTTAAAAAGAAAACGCCTGATCGAGTCAGCACCCCGCTAAACCTAAGTGGTGCTGTTGATCGGTGGGAAGCTGGTCAGAATCATGCTGCTCGGCCGGAGTGCCTGCGGGGAAACTGACAGGATCTGGAGGCACGGCGTGAAACTCTGTGTGCGTCACATCCTCTCAGGGAAGCTCCACTCTGGCAGGTGAAAAGAAAGAAGCTGTCAACTCTGCGTTTATCAGACGAGACTCACAGCCGTCCAAACTCTCCACAGAACACCAGCAGGAGTTGCCACGCCATCGGAGGAGCTGCAGCAGCGAAGAAGGGGCAAGTGGTCGCTCAAACTGTGAGGCAAAGAGGGGAATTAATTGGTCGCTAGTGATCATTTGTGCAAGAGTTGTATAAATTTAATTGAACTTGGCAGAGATCTGTTGCATAAAACACTGCGAGGCACCAGAAAATACGACGGATCCGGTCATGTCGGGAATCTCCTGTCTCAGCAGTTTCACCGAGTATTTCTCCCTCCTCTCTGGACACCTTATGAACTTGTTAAGCCCTAATATGATGGGCTCGGCTGGAGATGCAAATTGCTGTCTGTAGGACTTTTAATGCCAGAGGGCAGGGGCCTTGTTGTGGACAAAGTATTGCAGGAGTCTGCCAAAACACATAATGACAGGCATCAGCAAGGTGTCTGTCCAATACCGAGTTTTTTAGGGGAGTCGGTTTCACTATTATGGTGTGTATATGTGTGTGTGTGTGTGTGTGTGTGTGTGTGTGTGTGTGTGTGTGTGTGGCAGCTCATCTGGATGAAAAGAAACACACATCTGCATAGGGTTACTGACAGTTACTGTGTTTGACCAAAGCAGGACTGAAGTGTGTCAGTAGTCTAAATGAGAAGCCCCTTCAAAACCTCTCTAGTCGTCTTTCATCAACTGATGCTGAGTAAAATACCCGGAGAATAACTTCAAACTGTGCCAGCTCTCACAAAATATATCTTTAACGAAAAAAACTAACTTCTGCCACACCGAGTTTTGTGCTGTCACAGAGTAGCACAGATCTTATTAGATATTTGCATTAAAGAAAAGGTCAGCTTTGTGAGTGTAAATTCAATTTATTTGGTTTCTTTTGTTCAAGAAAAAGCTCCTTGCTTTATTGAATTGTTTAGGTGTACACTGAAGAATACACATTCCCCAGCTAATCCGAAACAATAAATTCAATGCGATCAGACACAGATTTGCCCTTTAAAGCCGGATACAGTCTGCCCTGTCCAAGTAAATATTCAAGAAACATTGTCATATAATGTTAAAATCTTGGCCTAGAACAGAAAGTTTCCCTAAAAAAAGCAACAAAAGGGGGAAAAAAGTGAAGCAACAGCCATATAGTGTAGTCAGAAAACTAATCTGAAGCGGAGAAATGAGGAGATGCTTTTGTCTAAGAGAATATGAGACATCAGGAAATAATTAGAGGTCTTAAAGCTTTAACTCAAACAACGTAATCGCTTAGCGCTTGATTTGAGATGTGTTATGTAGGTCGGCTGATAGGCACAGATGATCTGTTTTCATTTAAACTTGGCCTACTTCATGTGTGCACTGAGGATTTCACACATGGGTTTATTCCAAGTGCTGTTTGGAAGCAGTTCTAGGCAATTCATTTTCTTTTATCAGTATTTTTAAGTCAGATCATCTAACAGAATCAAACTTTTGAGTTTTTCTCTTAGCCATTTGATCCTCAGAAACCTATTATGTTATTTCGTTATGCTACTTAATTACAGCTGATGCAAGAAACAAAAGTCAGGTGAAAAATATACCACACATTCAAACACCTAGATGCCAAAATTCTAGATTGTGACAGGTTTGGATTAATTTTCTGTAACTTGACAATTTAATCAGGCTTTAACTCGCATGTTTATTCGCAGTTCATATTTAATGGACAGTTCAAGTATTTAACTGCAAGTGAAGAGCATAGAGTCTCAGTTACTCACGTAATGAAAAAAAACCTTTGACAATTTATTATCAAATATGTTTTCTGCTATGCATGAATGTGGATGTCCACATTAACTAATAAAAGGAGGAAGGACGTTAGAACTCGTTCAGTAGGTCGGTAGGTCTGTAGTCTGCAGGTCTGACTGACAGCTGCAGGGGAATGTGACCAAAACTGAACAGAAAATAAAAGAGTTGAGGTGAAGTTGCAGGTAAAAACAATGAAAAGAGCAGATAGACGGCAAGCTGTGCTGGTGACAGATAGTGGGAGGGAGGCAGAGGGGGGCAGGCTGTATTTTAATTACACCGTGTGGCAGAACGCAGCGCTTTTCACTATTCTTTAACAGGTTCACAAGGACACGTCTTTGTGATTTACATAGCTGTCGCCTCACAATGCAAATGACAGAATTCTGAGGCTCAGGAGCTACAGTTATTGTTATCTAAACCAGCAAGCTGAGATCAAAATGAGACATTATTATACCATCTGCAAGTGCTCTTGCAGATGGTATAATAATATATTGACTAGTATAGTGACTCATATATTGTCCAAAATGCAAACAATTGGTCCATAATGACCCAAAAGCTGTCCAAAATGGTGGAAGAAATGCACAGAATGACTGAAAAATGGCCAAAATGACAACTTCCAAGAATGTCTTGAAAGTTGTCCAAGATGACTTGAGAATTGTCTAAAATGACAATAGTTTGGTCCAGAAAGACTCAAAATCACTGCAGAACAGAGCGACATGGACACTGAGCCGTTCCCATTCACCCGGCCATAAACGAGAACAGTAGCTGTAGCCATGGCAACAGTACACAAAGATGGCGACAGCTGCGGCCTCAGAACGCTTGGAAGATATAAAATAAAAACAAAAATGTGACTAAAAGGTGAGTCAGACTAACACTAAACTACAACTACCAAATATCAAATGATTAAAATTTGACCAGAACACATCTGATAGACTCTATATGAAGACAGATGAAACCTCCATGAAAAGTATTTTTTAAGCTTCTTCTTGTGATTCTAGCCAGCTAATTAAAAAATGCACAAAGAAGTGGAGCATGACTGAAGCTGTCACTCAAAATGACCACACCTTTAATTCTGCACAACTTCAAGCCCTAATACAATTTCAATAGATGACTTTGACAGAAATCTACCCACTGTGCAGTTGTCATGAAGAGGAAGATTAGCTACTGAGCCCAAAGCGTTTCCTGTATCAGTCTGTAGACGTGTTTATTTCTGCAGTAAAGTTGAATGTTTTAACATGGGGCTCTATGGGAATTGACTCACTTTTGGAGACAGCCTCAAGTGGCTATTTGAGGAAGTGCACTTTTTGACACCTTTGCTTCAGCTTAATCTCTCTGTCACTTGACTAATACACATTTTACACAAAGCTAAATAAGTATCCGTATGTTTGGCATTAATCAAAAGCTATAGACAGATACAGCGATCAGCAACAACATCAGGCTCTAGTCTATGACTAATTTTCACAAACGTCTCCAAATCATCCCAAAATAGGGTAGTCAATAAATAAATGACTGCAGGGTCAGACGCGCTACAAACCGTACATGATGTACGGCTTCCTGACTGCCTGTACTCCCCCCGGGCACGAGTGGTACGGTCCAACCACAAGCAAAAAAACACCGAAGAGTTGACTTCAGATTTTAAGTTTTCCTCCAAAATCTAATTTTGAAGCCGCAAAGCCAAATATTAACAACTGAGAGACAACTGCAAATTAATGAAAAAACAGTGGATGATGAAACTTTGAAACCCATTTTTCTCATTTTGTTCAGTTTAATTGTGCAGTACTCTGACCTGAGCAGGTGTATTATCGAGGACTACTAAAGTAATGTGACCAAAACAACTCCTGTTGAAGGAAAGTTGGTTCCAGTTAAAAAGTAATCCCTGTCACGAGGTAGTGAGAAAACCAAAAAGCCTAGAAATGACTGTGTCAGACAGGAGGAGCTTTGGGGGAACATGGTTAGCTCAGCTGGTGCTGCTCTGTGTGCTCCATCAACAGGAATGGTAAAATCTGAAATGGCAAACCTGGCTTTTTGATCCTCTCTTGAGTGTTGCTCAGCTCTCTTGAACCAAGCGAGATGTCAGTTTGATGACTGCATAGACAGGATAAAAACCTTCGCAGCATAAGAGGACTCTCCTGGAAAAAAGGAAAAACAGGATTTTAATAAAAGTCCTTTCTAGCAGGCCTTTTATTAAATACACTTCCTTTTCTTTCCTTCACTCTCTATACCTACATGAGGCGTATATTTTGCATTATTTTATATCTCATTTCAAATAACATCAAAACCACTCCGACTAGAGGGAAAGAACGCTTCACTGATGTTCAATTCAAACATTTCTAGTCGCTGACTTTGCAGTTCACCCATGTTTGTCAGTCTAAACTAAGAGGTTGCATCAGTGTTCAACTGCACTTCTGTTAGTACAGCACTGAGTGATGTTCAGCACTGATTCCACTTCATTCAGAGTGTCGTCAGTCCAAGTTCAAGATGTTCTGTTCACTTCTAAATCCAACTAATACTGCTCAAAATTAAAGGAAAGGACTCCAAATGTGTTTTTATACATGAATTAGCCATGTTGTGGAGACATAAATCTATTTACTGTCACATTATGGGGACTAAACTTCATATTGGGGACTGAAAGCGATCCACCCATTGCTTAAACCCACTTTATCCTGCAGATTTTACACACAGGATTCCTGGACATGTCAACAGTCCATCACAGGTTAAAGATGCTTTTTCTAACACAAACAGTTTAGAAGAATCATTTAACCTATCATGCATGTGTTTGAGTTGTAGGAGGATGCCAGAATACCCAGAAAAAAAACCCACAGGCACAAGGAGAACATGCAGATTCCACACAAAGAGACCTGAGATTACCAGAAGTTTCAATCCTACAACCTTCTAGCTACAAGAAACCATGGATGTCTCTAGAAAAAGCATTCAGGTTTAGTCAAGCTAAAGGTAAAGGTTAAGATTTGGCTGTCTGTCTTTGTGCTTATTCATGATTGTTTGGGTTCTAAGAAGCAGTTTTACAGATAACACAAAGAAAGAGGAGCAACTGGAGGAAGAAAAGTCGAGATTCCTTCTGAGATTTGATTCCTGACAAGACAGAAAGGAGAAAATATGAAAGTGGCGAGGTGAAAGGGGAGAATGATAATGACATCTTACTGGGGAAGACTCTGGGGTCACCGTGCTGACAAGAGGAGTCACTTGGGAAACTTGTGAAATCAAGAAACGGGGGCAAAAGCAAGAATATGAGGGCGAAGGAAGAGACAGTAGAATAGAGCTGAAAATGAGGTGAGAGGAGAGTTCAGGCGTGCTTCTATACAGAAAAAATGTTGAGCGGAGAGGAAATTAGCGGATGCACTGCGGGGAAGAAAGACGACAACAACGTCAGAGGAAGACCACAATGTGACAGAAACAGATCGACTCCTGCTGAATTTTCTCACACGGACTTTTCCTGGTGGGTTGTGGCAAAATAAGAGAAAAGGTACAGAAACTGACAACATTCTGGTTCTAAAATTCTAAGTCCCTTTATTATTTTTTTCTCAATTTGCTATGTTACAGCTTATATTTTATAATGACACTGCTGCAGAGTCACATAATTGCAAAGCATGTTCATCAGATAAGGGAATAAATAGCCACAGATGCTACCAGACAAACTGCTACCTGAATTTAAAGACTTCCTCCGATAAAAATCTTTATTTGTTTTTACTTTAACATGTCCACGTGGGTTGTTTTTATAATTTATATGCTCAATACAAATTGTGAGCAAAATAAGCATTGGTTTCAGGTTCTAGTACGTGTGGCTGAATAACTCCAATATTACAACTCGCTATTATGCAGCATAAAGTCATTTTACAGTGTTTCTGCAGAGTTGTAGGTGAGCCGGTGTGCTTGAGCTGCAGCCAGACACAGATCTGTGCATTCCAGATCAAGTTAAATCTAAGTCATTTCACAGCAGGAAGGGATTATTTTTTGGAAAATATTTCTAAATATGCAACTTTGATACAGAGACACAAGTTTTTAGGGCTTAAATGAACAATTAGAAAATGAATTTAAAAGCATCGTTTGTTGTAGTTTGTTGCATTTGCCAAGTATAAATCTTTCTAGTTTGTCTGGACATCCATCATTCTGGTAAGACTTCCTCGAACATCGTCTTGCCAAATTCATCAAAACCACCAGACTGCTTGTTACACTGTGTATTTTATAAGATGACCACAATCAAACAGCAAAAAGCTAAAATAAAACAGTGTCTTCTTTCCTTACATTGAATGAGTGAAGAGATAAGAGTGGATACAGCCTCAGTGATAATAGTACACTGAACTGAACTTCATCGTATCTGTTAAATGCCTTATATGATGCCACTTGTATTCTTTTAGGGGCTTGGAAAACAATGAAAACAATGATAGCTGTACCCCAGTGTTAATCGACACTGTCATGGTCACTGATTTAGACCGTGGTCTAAAGGAGGGGTGTTAAACTCATCTTAGTTCAGGTTCCACATCAGTCTAATTTAATCTCCAATGGGCCACACCAGTAAAATCACAGCATAATAAACTATAAATAACCACAACTACACATTTTTCCTTTGCTTAAGTGCAAAACGTTCACATTTAAGGAATTATCTTTTTACAAAACATCATAAACAACCTGAAATTTCTTAAGAAAAATAAGTTCAATTTCAACAACATTCAGCCTCAGTTTATCGTTTCCACATTACAACTTCCAGATCATAGAGTGTCTACAAAGGAACACAACATTTAGTCATCTAGAAATGAATGATATAGGATTTTACTTTATGATCAAAACGACAAAAATCAGACAAAAAAAGACAAGAAACAACAAAAACAAGACAAAATATTACAAAAATGAGACACAAAATGACAAAAGAACAATGAACAATCTAGTATTTTACTTTATGATCAAAATAACTTGTCATGGTCTAGAAATTATTTTAAATTTATAGTTTTACTAATTTACAATCTGCAGTTAATGTCTTCTCTGGAATTTTTACACTTTGAGGGCCAGATTGGACCATCTGGAGGACCGCTTTTGGCCCACGGGCCACATGTTTTACACCCCTGATCTAAAGTAAGATGCAAACACATGGAGCAGGCCTCTGTCCTCCATCTTGCAGGTTGAACAGCTTTTCTGACATTATGTTTAGATGTAATTTGCTAATGTTTACATTCAAAACACACATAATACATACTGAAGTAGGAACAAAAGAAAAAAAACTGAAAGTGTCGCTATATGGACAACACTTATCTGCTGAATTCATAGTTTGTGTCACCTGTCGTCTCCTCCTGAGCTGTCAGACCTGAGCTGGACTATTCCACTGGCTTAGGTAGAGGGGTGCACCGAGGAGGAGACCAAGTATGGCAGAGTAGGGGGCATGTTTTGTGTCAGTTTAGGGTTTTTGCTATTAAAATGTTTGTTTTTAAAAGAAAGCATGTTGTAAAATTTGCTTAAATGTGTTTACAATTAAAAATATGTTGCTGTTCTTGTGAATATTTTGAATTAGATGAGTTAATTAATTTAATTATAAGTGAGTTTTGCCTCAAGTATGTAGAGCCCACCTGTATAAAAGGCAGATGGCTGGACAGATGGATAGAGGGAGGTACAGTTATACATTTCTAGTAGCATGACCAGTAAAAAAAAATTGATTTCTCTATCAATTTGAGTATTTCATTGTTGGGCATTTTCTCATTCTTTTAGGGAAAATAGTTGTTTTGTTTAATTCTCCTCTTTTGGCCACTTTTTTTTTTTTTTTGCACACGACACCACAGCTGCAGATAAAATCCACCTGGACTTGCACTTTTCATCAGCAATCATAATTTTCAAAAGAATGACAACCATTATGCATAATGCAACAGACTTAACAGGACTCCAGATTTTTACATAAATAAAAAACTAAATAAAATATTTAGTTATTTTCTGAAAATGAGGTCACAGGTTGACTATCTTTAGATATTCACTTAAAAATGCATCAGGGTAGAAAAAAAAGAACCAATTCATTGAATTTAACCAGCAACACAATGCATTACTTTTACTTTAAAAGACCAAATCACAGATCTCTGAAACATCTGTATAAAATATGAAATTTAAATAATGCACTAAATGAAAGTTTAATATATTATTTATCCCCCTTTTTTTTTTTTTTTTTAACTTTCACCTACATAAAACATGTATAGTGGACATAACTAGAGAATGCAAACAAGTCACAGGAGGCTTGGTGTGTTTCTTGGTTCGAGCTCGAGGCTCTTTTGTATTTTACTGAAAATAACCTCTGCTTGGCCTCTAAAAAATCCCCGACGTCATCAAGAATGCTGCTGCAGCGCTGCTAGATCACAATAAAATCAAAGCCCAGCAATGTTCAGGCTCTCTTCTAATGCCTTCATATTTAATTTCTATCACATAATACATGTGTTTTTTCTGTTATTTTATTGAAATATGTGTTCATGTGTACATGTGACTGTGGAAAAGCCAAAGTTAGAGCAGGAGAATGTGACTTTCAATGAATTTGTACAGGAATTTATTGCAATCTGTACTTCGGATGTTATTTTTCTTGTTTCATAACATAATCCACGGTGCAAGCTTATCAAAAGTATTGAAAAATTACACAAACTTGAATTAATACAGCTCTTTTACAATTAATTTTATGTTTTCTGCCTGTTCAACATTTTTTCTTTGGTATTATTTTGATGGGAACATTCTTATGTCTTTATGGAATCAACAGGGAACCATTTTTTTGCAGCACTTATTTATTTTTCTCATCATTTTAAAGACAAAGAACAAGCTGTTATTTCATCCTGACGGTGCTGAGAGATTTACTTTAGCTGCGTGTTCAAGAAAACATTTATTTCTTTATTTTTTTTAATGAAAGCTGCCCTTTTTCTAAACATCTGTCTGGAGCTGTTAGCCAAACAAACCGGCTGCTTGGTGGACTGAGGCCGACTCCCCGGCTGATGAGAGCTGCACAACAAAGAAGGATTTGATTTCACTGTAAATAACTTCACCTCTCTCTCTCCCTCCTTACATGTGAACCCACACCTTCCTTTTTCTCCATCTCGTTTCACACATAAACACCCACACTCACATAAATAACAACAGCTGTGCTAAGACTGTAAATTATCACATCGTAAATCATTTGTTGCTACTACTACTGGGCCACATGCCATGCACTGTAGCTCACATGCTGCAATCAGCAAAAAGCTGATCAAACAGGAACAAAAACACACAAACTAATGAGAAAAATGTGGGGAAAAAATGAAAAGGCTGATATATACAATGCAGTTTTTTTGCATGACCATAAATCAACTGGCCTCAGACTGTAATGCACCAAATGTAGTTTCAAACGTCACAAGTTTGTTTGGTTTTAGAAAAGATAGTGCATATGTTCAGTTCAATTCAGTTTTATTTATATAGTGCCAATTCACAACACATTTCATCCCATGGCACTTCACATAGTACGGTAAAGACCTCACAAAAGGGTCAATGTATAATTGAGGGACTTTTGAAGTCCATGGGATACATCTTGCATACATTATATTAAAAGTTAAAAAAAATTAATGTTTTTATTTTCATTATGATCATGTCTTTACAAACTCCATAATTATTTATTGTGGAAACAATCACTTATTAATAAAAAATGGCTGGATATCACTACATAATTTCATTAAAAAAACGTATATTTATCAAATGACATGTTTATGTCTTATTCTACAAGCTAAAGCTAAACTTGTGTCATGCTGTTAGAGCATGATCAGGACTGCAGTGGATGAGGGACGTGAAACAAGACAGATCTGAGGAGGTTTGCTTTTTTTTTTCTTTAGAGCTCCAAGATGTATTTGGCTGTGATAAATGTAGAATATTATTATATCTATATAATACTGCAGAAGTACAAGTTAAAGCATGAGGCATCCCAGGATTCTTTTACACAGCTGTAAGTTAGGTAGGAGACCGTTTGAGAAGGCAACTAGCAAAGACTTTAATTCATGAGGAACATCACCGCCAGGCCTGATGTAATAAAAGAGACGGTGTTTACAACCAAAGAACAACTTAGTGGCAACTTGGAGACAACAGGTAAATCTCCCGTTGTCTCAAAAGAAACAGAAATGGTTCAGACGGTCAGTTCTGAGTCTCCACAAATCAGAGAAGTCGCCTGTTGACCTGCAGCTCACTTCCAGATTCACATTCAGCACTTAAATTAAAGAGCTAAACCCAAAGTCTGGAGAGTTAACTTGGATTGCTAGATAAAGTGTCTCCTAAGTCTGGGGAAATGGTTTTAAGACTCCTGAGTTTTTGGTCTAAGAGCAATTAACAAAGCATCCTTATGCTGCAATGAATGCCAAAATCTGAAGGAAGTTTCAAGCAGCTCAGAGGATTCCTAAGTCACAGTCTCTCAAATGATGAAGCAAATCTGTCTCATCATTTCTTAGGGAAACATACCACTATCACTGATAATACATACGTTCATAGGAAGCAAATTGGCTCAGAAAAATTCAAGCTAAACAAGGGAAACAGTTTGTACAACCATCCACAACTTCTACACAAGGCTGATAAATATTTAACAAGTGAAATAACTAAATGGTGCCCATTTATTATTGTTATCCTCTATTCCATAGCAGCGGTGGAGAGAGATAGGTGAATGTCAGGAATCCAAACAGGGACTTGCTGCTCAGGGCATCCACACTCGATGCACCCTCAGTGGAGCTGATTTTAAGGCCAGCAGTGGATTTTTTAGCAGAATATACACTAAATGTCAAAAACAGTTCAATATTCTACTTTGTTCCATATACATGAAATTTGTTGCATAATGTATAAAAAACATTTTTAATGAAAATGATTAATTAAGGACAGTCTGTGCTCAGACCTTTTAGTGCCATTTAGGATGGCTCCAAATGGTATTAAGACTCTGTGAATCCCTGGGCTGTGTTTTCATATTTGTTTTGGAAAAATTAAGTTAACACAGATTTAAGTCACTGGAAGGTAAACATGACATTATTCATGAACAACTTGACACTCATGGCTGTTGAGCAAACAAACGGAGGAAGATTTCTTTCATAACAGAGAATCTTCTGTGGTGTTCAATACAATAATAAAGACAGTAGGAGGTGGACATTCCAGCCCAGTAGAACTAAATGCTTTAGCAGTTTATATGCTTGTGTAAGTGTGTGGCCCATTGCCATATTGATCGCTTTACAAAAGCTGCATGCTCAGGGCTTGTGGTGTATTTGTGTATTGAGTCTTCCACCCTGACTTAAAATATGCATCTGGAGGAGAAAAAAAACAGCAGACACTGGCCAAATAAAAGAATAGGGCACTAAAATGGAAGGAGTGGCAGTGGAAGTGAAAAGAGAGAGAAGGGGGGGAGAGGGAAAGAAAGAATCATGGTTTCTGAACAAGGGCCAGATGTAGAATTAAAATTCCCCGTTTTAATGTTTAGTATGCTAAACACATCGTCGATCACTCATCACTATCCAACTGCCTTGGCACTCAGGGCAGCTCTCTCTCCCTCGCTGAGTCTTTGATGCCAGCTGAGCAGGAGAACAGGATGGGACAGGAGGAGGGGGTCGGGGAAAGCACACAGTGCAGATGTTAAGTGTGAAGTAGAGTTGACATGCTGTGCGCAAAATATTTCACAAGTTTAACCCCGTGGGCTCACATGGAGGAGGAGATTGTGGTGCAAACGCTCTCAAAAAAACAAGGACTTGGTGCTTTGCTTTGCAGGTGAGGAGTGACACAGTGGCTCATCAGTCAAAAGCTTTTAGGCTTTTCAGGTGATTTGTGCTTTTAGCTTGTATCAACTTGAAAGCATCCAGAGAGATGCAACATGAATACTGGAGAAGGACAGGCTGGCACCATGCAGAGGTCACAGCGTATTCACTTCTTTTTTGCACCCAGCTGGTGGCACTTTTATTTCAAATATGGGAACTTGATTTGCAGCAATAAATACATTTAAAATTGGTTTAAAAAAAAATGTCAGGTTCAGAGTGAAAAGACACTGCAGTCCAGTGTTGTGATCTGCATGAAGTGCCAGTGAGGGCTGCTGCACTTTATTTTTCAGTAACCACTGAGCAGAATCTAATTAATACCCAGAGACACCCAAAGTCCCTGGTGTCCCAACAGAATCAACAGGATATGATGTCGTTGCCATGACCGCTTGTGCTAATTGGGCGATAATTCTGTAAATATGTGTGTTTTCATTTCATTATATACACATTAATTTAGATTTTGAGCTTTTTATATATACACTGCTCAAAAAAATTAAAGGAACACTTTTTAATCTAAGTATTGCATCAAGACAGTTAAACTTCTGGGTTACTGATCTGGTCAAGTAAGTAACAGAGGTGGTTTTTAATCAGTTTCAGCAGCTTTGGTGTTAATGAAATTAGAAACAGGTGCACTAGAGGGGGAACAATGAGACACCCCTCAAAACAGGAATGGTTCTCATTCACAGCTTGTCCCGACATCATCAGGCTGAATACAAGCACATGGAGGCCATACAAACTACTGAGTACCATTCTGAGTTGCTGCAGAGGAGTTTCAGAAAGATGGACCAGCCTGCACCATCAGTTCTTCACTTTGACTTTTGGGGTGTCTTGAATTCAGCCCTCTGTAGGTTGATAAGTTTCATTTCCATCAAGTGATGTGGCATGTTTTCATTCATAACACATTATCCAGTCCATATCAATGTAGATATCCACCTTGTTATTTTTTCCCATTTAAATATGATGTATTTTCAAAGTGTTCCTTTAATTTTTTTGAGCAATGTATATTTGATGCTATTTTACTCTGCATCTCTGTCCTGCACAATAGGACATGTAAATACCTTTCTGTACTCTATGTTGTGATTGCATTTCTAGTTCCATGTCCACATATACAAACTAAATATCCTGAGATTTTGTTGTATTTTTTCAACTTGTGGGCAGGAACTAAAGGTGATTTCCTTTAAGTTCAGTCACATTTGTTGATCGCTTGCTCTTTCCAAACTGCCCTCTGCGATGTGATCTCTGTCCACTTCCCATATCAGCTAAAAAACACCAAACAAACGAGTGAATCATTTCCAGTAAGTGAAGCTCTCCAGAGGAACAGCTCAGTGCAGCTCAGTGGTGTTAATCAGCATGGGAACAGACAAGATAAGATGGGATCTCCTCCTCGCCCGACAGCTATTATTATAACCCTGTTAAAGAAAAGCTACTGTTGTGCTAATCGCAGCCCGGCTAAATCCAGACATGGAAGATGCTCCGTGTGTGTTTAAAAGTGTGATGCGTAAGAAAGTGACACACACACACGCACGCACGCACGCACGCACGCACGCACGCACGCACGCACGCACGCACGCACGCACGCACACACACACACACACACAAAAGGAAGACAGATTCAGAGATTTACCAAAGGACACAGACACCTGTTATTGCTCAGTCTACCAAAGTTGATTTTCTGACAGGCTGGAATTCCAATTAGCACACAGGGGAATGCAAGTATTAGTAAAACAATCCAATTACAGATGGGAGCAGATGTTCCTTCTAGAAAACAATACGCAGCCACGAGACTGTTCAGTCATTAGCAGTGTGGCCTCTGGAGCAACAACAACACACAGTTAAAGTGAAAGTCTCTAAATCCCTTCACACTCCCAAACTAGAGTTCCCCTTTTTTTTAAATATCTGTCTTTGTCACTCTTTCTTTTATTCTATTTACTTTTGCAAAAAATAATAAAATAAGTTACAAGCCTACAGAATGAGCCATCACCTCAGGTGTATCCTCCAAGATACTCTGCAACTTCTTTATATGGAATCATTTTATCGGGAATATCTAAAGCATTAGAGAATGATTTAGTTCATCTCTTTCTACAGCAAGAAATAGTAGAAATATTACGCAGATTTATAAATTTAGAGAGCAATCTTTGTGGTTTTCAACACTCAGTATTGTTTTTTTCCATTCTACTAAACATATTTTCAGTAAATACCTATTTGCAGGGACCAAAAACCTTCAAGATCTGACTGAATTACTGTTTTGTCTTCAGTGCACTATTCACCTTTATGTTTAGGTTTCACTCTAACCCTCATCAGTATCAGGCAGTGCTTTTGCAGTTGCAGGAGTGCTTGGTAGAAGCAGCTAATATCAATCGAGAAACATTTGAGTTGCAGTCTCTACATATCAGCATACAACCTACACACCTCTGATGGATCTGGTACTTGAAGATGAAATCCATGTTCTGATTGGCTCTATTCATCTCCCACCATTAGATAGAACAGCTCGTAAAGAGATGGAGATATGGGCCAGATAGTTCACAGGTCAAAAACAATGGTAGGTTTCTGGTAGAAGGCAGAAGTTCAGTGCACTAAAAGCCTAAAACATTTTCAGCATGTCCAAGAGACTTAGATTACATTCTTTTATTTTCTTGTACTTCTAACATTTGTTCCACATAAACACAGCTTGAGGTTTTGTGTTTATTTCTATGTTCATTTTCTGTCCTCATGTAAGACAGCACACATTGATAAATGGCATGTGGAGCCCTGAGGTGAACCTCTAAAGCCCGGCCACATGCTGAGAGCATGTCAGACAACAGGAAATCTGCACCAGAGAGGCAGATGACGGATAACTGGTCGGCATGGAGGAGGACTGGAAAAGGTTTGGTTATCGATCCACGACGCTGTACGGTAATGGCTTTGCTGCCTCTATTTAACCTGGCTGTCTCTCGATAGACACACACAGAAATGCACCTCTACACCGCACACACACACACACACACACACACACACACACACACAGTCACGGGCAGAAACAAACTATTTCTATCTATCTTGGATGTTCTGAAGAACTGATCAGGATCTCATCTGGCTCCGGCAGCGTTCCCATCGGGCTTTCTAATTGCTCAATAAGGGTTGTAACAGGATTTCCCCTCGCCGTGTAACTCAGGCTCTGATTGGTTACACGGTGCTGGAGGGCAGACAGGAGTGTGAGAGGTCAGAGGTGTCATCATTATCAGAAACAAGGAGGGAGAGGAGAGAAAGAACAAGAGTTTGCATTCACACACACACAGCTACAGAGACTGGAGGAAGTTGGATCTCATGGGATCAAATCACAAAGAGGGCTGAGCAGAAGCTGTGAGTCTTCTCAAGCTGCAACAGAGACATCCATGAATGATCAGGCAAATGATGGCTGCTTCTGTGTGTGTCTGACGCACATGTATGTATTAGTTGATTGCTTTTTAAAAAAATTTATTTCTTCATTATCGTCAGTTGACAAACACTCAGTAATGTGCATTAACTACATATCTCTGTGCAAGAATACACTATTTATTAGACTCTAGGCTTACTTTTTTGTTAGAAAATGTACATTTTACATTTATTTTTATACTGTTTCTACTTATGTTGCATATTTTTATACTTAACTTTATATATTTTGCTTTATATTTCTTAGACTTTGAATGGAGTAGCTATAACATGAGTAATTTCCTCTTGAGAATCAATAAAGTATTTCTGATATTTCTGATTTCTGATCATGTGCTTGGTGAGGAACATTTGACAGTTAAAACTTTACTTTAGGGTGAAAGGTAGAATGAAATTTTGCATTTAAACATGATATTCAAGATATGGGTATGTTACAAATGATGCCAAAGTCCTCAAAAGTATAGAAAGCAATGCATATGGGTGTTTGCACACGTGTCCTTAGATATATGCATGATAGGTAATCTGCATGTATGTGCTTTCATTACTGAGGGTTATAAGGATTTTTGTGTGCATGTTTTCACCATTTGGGCCGACATTTGGGCATCCTGATATGTGTTTTGAGCACATTTTCTGACAGCAGTGTGTGTATTTTGAGTGTGTGTGCAGCACATGCATAATGTGTCAGCCTTAGCATATGTGTACACAAATATGTTTGTAACTCTACCTACGTTTACTCATGTTCCACCTGGGAACCTACGTGTGTGAGTGTGTGTGTGTGTGTGTGTGTGTGTGTGTGTGTGTGTGTGTGTGTGTGTGTGTGTGTGTGTGCACGTGTGTAGCTGTGTGTCCGTGTGTGTGCGTGTGTCTTAGAAGGCCCCCAGTGGCAGGTCTGCTGTCTGTCACAGTGATTCAAGCTGACAGCAGGGTCTTCTTCAATGAGCTCATTGGAGCTCAGCCAACAACCTGCTCTCCACCTCAGTTAGAGCTTCTTCTTTCCTCTCCTTCCCCTCATGCAAACCTCTCTCTCCCCCTCATGTGGCTTAATTTCTTCCCCTCTCATTTATATTCTCTTTCTTCCTGCCGTCTCTCCCTCCCCTCTTAACCTTCTTCTTACCTTTTGAAAATTATCCTACCTGGGTATAATGAGGGTGTAAACAAGGGAAGAAGAAAAGTGCTTTTTTGTTTTCTTTTCCAACCTCTGTCACAGAATGTCAACATACCTAAAGGGGCATTTCCATTACAAGCGGCTGATACTGGAGAACAACTAAACACTGGAGAATCCCACCAGGGAACAGACTGTGAGAGCACAGCTAAATGACATATGAATTATAGAGCTCAAACTGTCAGATGCTTCTCAAGCAAACAGGAGATGAGATGGATAACTCTGACAGTACATGGAAACTGGATTAAACTTCTGCAAATAACACAACAGAGTAAACAGCAGTGGACTGCAACACCAATAGAACAGAATACAAGAGAAAGACTGAATTTTACATGAAGTTTTCATTACTGTGTTATTCATCTAATTATAACAGGTAGCATGGGCTGATAAGACACCGCAGATTAAAACAAACCACATCCAAATATAGATTGTAAAATCACATTGCCACATAATACGTCTGTAAATAAGGAAAATCATTTCACTTTTCGCAATCAGGTTTTCAGACAATCCTACATTTACCATCATAGATTAAACAGTCATCAGCTCTGCCTGTTACATTATTGAATAGCTTCAGAAACATTTCCCCCTACACCTTAGCAACATTAAATTTGGCAACTCTGTCTCTTAAAAATGACACTCCTATGCAACTAGATGGCATTTTCAATTACATTGTGATGGAAATGTATTTTCTCCTTGATTACATACATTACGTTCTATCATTGCCATTTATATTACTGCTTCATTATCGCTCCTTACAGCCAACAAATTATATGTTAGATGGGTCAGGCCATTCGAGTGGATCATAATATGGAGGAGAAGCTTCAGATATGTTGCAAAAGGCTTTGTATGTTAACCCAAACTATATTTGCCTATATTTAAACCCAACAGTGAGTGAAAATGAAACTTAAATCTAAGAATCATGGTCCCACATCAGACATGTCAAAGTCATTTTAGTTCAGGTTCCACATTTAGCCCAATTTGATCTCAAGTGGGCCAGGCCAGTAAAATCACAGCATAATAACCATTAAATAACCACAACTCCACATTTTTCCCCCCAAAAAACCCCCAAAACAAGACAAAATATTACAAAAATGAGACTCAAAATGACAAAAATGAGACAAACAACACAAAAAAACAAAAAAGAGACAAAAAATTTAACAAAGAAGTTACAAAGTGACAAAAACATGGACAAGCGACAAGTCAGACAAAAAAACAACAAAAACAAGACAAAATATTACAAAAATGAGACACAAAACGACAAAAGAACAATGAACAATCTAGTATTTTACTATATGATCAAAACAACTTGTCACGGTCTAGAAATTATCTCAAATTTAGACTTTTCCAAATGTACAATCTGCAATTAATGTCATCTTTGTAATTTTTACACTTTGAGGGCCGGACTGGACCCTCTGGTGGCCTGGTTTTGGCCCGCAGGCCGCATGCTTGACACCCCTATCCTTGGTGAAGATCCTGTTGCAGACTTATGTGACCTTCCTCTCATCCAACCTCCAAACATGCAGTTTGTGGCTCTTTCCCACTGGAAGCATTTCCAATCTTGACCTTTCCAGGAGAAAATGCTTCATTCAAAATGTAGCTGAGAATGTGGGGGATTAGTGTGAGACAGGTTTATAGTTGGAAAGCTTCTTTAACTTTTTTAAACCAGTGATCTAAAGAGGTCAAAATGTCAACAACACCTCACGTTTATAGAACATCACATGTGGTCTACATCAGGGCCAAAACACCTTGGTCTTACAATAAAGTTGTTCTATATGCTACAAAGGTTGTCTAGCCTTTGTTGCTCCTTCATGCCCCAAAGAAGAAAGTCAATCTGTGCCAAAAATCACTACTCTGCAAAACCAGTGATCTGATATTCACATGGTGCGTGGAGATGAGTGAAGACCAAGGGTTTCAGCTAGTCTCCACTGATGTCTGTTTTCATTTTTGACCCAGACATTTCTGTCACTTCTCACATGAACAAGCAAGCATAACACTATGACTTACTTCAAGGAGAGAATGTGTGAAGTCGTAATAATATTCTAAATTCCATAAAATTACTTGCACAAAGAGTAATATCACCCTCAACTTTCACTGAAGAATGAAATAATACAATCTGATCTTATTACAATATATAGGAAGCAATGATTCTCCTCTAACAGTTTTATGTCTTGCTGTCTGATCTGACACATTTGAACTATATTATCTTGCTTTAGTGCAAACTCCCCGGAAAAACGAAGCTAACACTGGGGCCTTGAACTGGCTTCACATTCACTAATCCTCTGAAATATAAGCATTTAACAGGAAGAAAACCAAACTGAATTCAATCTTGAGCCAGTTTTACGGGTCGGGGCGACTGAAGGGAGGTCTTTAGCATCAGCAGCTACCTTGGGCTTGTTAATGCAATTTAATACGGGACCCAGAATTCTTATCAGCTCATAATATTTTGAAAGGTGTTGTACAAGGGATGAGAGCACATCACAGTTCCACCTAAAGACCGGTGCATCTTAAGATATTCTGCAGCACTAAATCCAGACCATCCAAAAGGTTTGGTTCAACATTCTGTTGTGCACTGGATGCAAAGAGGGGGATCTCGACTGTTACTCTTCATCCAACGTGATGAGAATGAAGCAAAGTATGTCACCATAGCATTCAAAAAATTATACACCCACTGGAGAGACAGAGAAAATCAGAGGGGATGCTTAAGGAGCGAGGAAATCCCCTCTGCCCAATAGCATCTCTCAGATAATACCTGAGTCAAATTGCAGTTGGTACAAAAGCCCTCTATCTGCAGTCCAGGAGGGTAACAGCTGCGACAGACAGCTTCTGGTATACCACCGCTCCCCTGGCAGTAAACCAGCTGTCACAGATGTTACAAAAGATGTGGAAAGAGCCTCGGACACGTATGTCTTCCACTAACCACAGCCTGAGAGAAAGGTCTGATGCTCAGCTAAAGGTGGGGGAGATCATGGCAGGGAGTGGGCTGAGGCGAGACGCTTCATGTAAACACAGAGACTACAACATCCACCGTGATTTAGGATGAGTAGTGGAACATAAATAATACAAACAAAAAACTTTGCAATATAAAATTTATTCGTCCTGCAGATCTGAAAGCTTGTTAAAAAGTTTCAGGAGCCCATCCGCAGAGAGTTTGCTGTCTCATCCAGATGTTAGTCACACACGCCACCAAACAGACTGTCAGCAGACTCTTATTTCACTGGTTACACAACAAACAGAAATGATAGAAAGTAGCTGGCCTGGGGTAACATCATGTAGACCGACACAAAGCCGTCATCAAACTAGTGTTTGTGTTGCTTGGCAACAGTCCAGTCTCTGTCCAGTTGTGGAACTATTCATGTTGACAGGGTCAAATAAATGATTAAATAAACTATTTATAATCTGTCATTGTGTATTACTGTTAACGAACAAATGTCACTTGAAGGGCTGTTGCATAAAAGCCGTTTGCCTTATAAAGAACCACAGCAGGGCTGATATTCACTAACAGTCCTATTTCTCATGTGATACTGCTCAAATATTGGTAGAACTTACTATTAAGTTCTGAGGTAAAACCAAATGTAAGCACAACTACAGTGTCACTAAAGATCTTTCATGAGCACGTATGCTTGTTGCCCTGTTGAACTTCCATTGATGTGAAGTTTTGAGAGCTCAGTATTTTCTTGAAGTGTAACAGACCATTGTTAATTGACGGTGGATTGATTCCCACAGGAACTGCAGATTTATCGCAAAGTTTAACCATCAAAATGTGAATAATATCGCTTACCCAGCTATGAATGGTCTGACTGTGCCTCAGTATCATTCTGCATTAGAGGGGGAAAAAAAGCTCTGGCTTGATTGTACTTCTTTGAAACTAATCACAGCTGGCTTAAGGTCTCTACACACTGTGTGACTTTGGGTGGTTCCAGACCAAGGATAACAATCATGAGAGAATCGTGGCGATATCGTTGGTCTTTGGTCACGTACACCGTAGGCTGAGATTCAGCTGCGTTTTCATCGTTCAGTCTGCACAGAGCAAACTTCACTTCATGCCCAAAGATTATTAGATTCATGTCGTACAGTGTAGGAAGCTGTGAACTTAGAAGATTGTTAAAATCGCACAGTTTGTAGAGGCCTTTAGGCAGAACTAAGCCAAGGATGGGATTGATTGTTCCTTTTAAATAGTGGTGAATGGGAATGCTGTGGTAAAAAGTTTGTATGCAAGGACAGTGGCACTGTTGCTGAAATGGATAATCCACCACAAAAACATGAGGTGGTTGTTGTCATTTCCTTCAGTGAAGTAGATCCTGAAAATAGTAACAAGTAGATAGTGAAAGGAGAGGATTGAGATGGCTGATATCTGGTGAGTCAGACTATACTGTAGTTACTTCATAAAGTACCTTGAAAGACACTTGGATAATGCCGTACTTTGCCTGTGCCAATGCCCTAGTTTTCAATATCAAAAACTAATATCTCCCCAACAAAATTTAATTGGTCATGCATCACTTGTCTATCAAGTTTCATGAACTTCCGCTTGGTGGTTTTTGCTTAATCGTACAGATAAATAAACAAACAGGCAGACCATCAAAGACTACATCAGTGAGGAATTCCCTAAATTTCAAATTTGCAGTGACATCATATAATGTAGTTGTGTATTTACATGCACTGGGCATATTAAAAGCAGGTGACAGTGACAGTCATGGCAGCATTTGTCTGAATGCCAAGGTATTGAGGTATTTTGACCAAAATTGATATGAAAAAAGATGCATCTGGACTGCAGGAAAAAATAAATGTCACTTAGTGAGTCGGTGATGCGTTGAAGTAAACAAACTCAGTGTGGAGAAATACATGTCATTTGAATGGGCCAGCTCTTACCAGACATCCAGAGATTTGTTGCTCTGGGGTAGGTTAGGTAATTTTGTTTGGGTAATATCCCTGGGTGACGTGGGTGGTAAAATATGGGCCATGTTCCTCACTAACAAGTCATCTTTCCAGAAGGGATTTAAACCGGAGCCAAACTACAGGACATTGTTAGTAATAGATGTCACTTTCCCAGGAGACACCGAGGGATTACCATGTGACTTCCATCACCAGCAGGTTTGTCAATTACATGTAGCTCACCACACATAAAACCAGCCAACAGCCCTGACAGAATGTCTACCTGTAGCTGACATTGCAGCAGCGTGTTTGATGAGCTTGCAGGAACGCCGCTCTCCTAATGACTTTCCTTTTGTTGGTTACAGTTCGGACTGTGAGTCATTCTAACATTTCCAAGAGCAGACAGATGAGCCACTGGAGACAAATACTTAAAGATAGATTCTAAAACACCAAGTTGGTCATTTTACACTTTTCGTTTTGTTGTGAAACATCAACTGCCAACAATTTATTTGCATTTATTCTTTAATACCCTATCTGCATGCACACTGTGATGGAATTCTACATCAGACTGCTCCTTTGAATTTGCTCATTGAGAGTTTGTGTAATTTGTGCTGAGGCAGTGAGCAGGAGGAATGCTTTGTTGTGCAACCCCACTTCCTGATATTGATCGATCCAATCAAAATGATTAACTAAGAGAGAGAAATGGTGGGGGTAGTGATCTAGGAGAGCAAACAAACGCACATTGGGGATGGGTAGATGGGGATGGACGAGGGGAATCAGAGGACGGTAAAAAGGAAGAAGTGAGATGTCGAAGCGAGGATAGATGTAAGAAAAGGAACATGAAGGGGGATAAATGGGACTGATTCGGGGAAGAGGGAGCAAAATGGAGAAAGATGGCATAATGCTGATCATTGCCTGTTGTCCATTCTACAGTTTCAGGTCTTTATTTTTATGTTATATAGAAAAGTTGTTCAGAATTATCACTTTGGAACAAAAATCATATTTCAGTTGTATACAAACTGTAGGTACAATAAGTTAATCTGTTTTAAGTGACACAGAAACCTATGCAATAGTACAGGACACAAATATCTTCCTGTCTAGCTGTGTTTAATCCAGCAGCAGCTAATGACCTGTCCCAGCTGCACCTACAAGCTCCAAAGCCCAATAATTTGTGTTCTTTTTATACTGTGTTAGAGTGATGTGTTCCCGATTTGATCCACTTTAACAAACCTTTAGAACAATCCAGCATGACAGGAAATTACAACCCATCCTCTCTAACTTTCCCTGAGATGTTCAGGTGTTTTTGTTGGATAGATAAAAACTTTGGTCTTTTCGTGGTGTTGGCGGAAATGCAAATGGAGACGATGAAGTTTCATAGTAATCCATCAGTAGTTGTTACAAAGCAGTGCTCTACTGGGAAACCTTGGGTCCGTTGGCATTAATGTGGATGTTGCCATCTAAACAGTGTTCACACCAAGCACATATCTTTATGGCAATGCCCCTTCTCCCTCAGCAGATCAATGCACCTCAACACGCTGCAAAAATTCCAAAATATGTAACCCAGCAAAGATGCTAAGTCACTGGCCTGGCCTCCAAACTCCCTATATCCCAATCCCATCAAGCTTCCATGTGCCGGAACAAGCCCAATCCATAGACTCATCCATAGAACCCAGAAGACTCAGAGAATCTGCTGCCGACATCCTGTTGCCAAACACCAGAGAAGCACTTTGTCCCAACGGGTCAGAACATGAGGGAGACTCACACAGTATTAAGCAGGTGGTTGTAAAGTTAGATTTAAGACTTTCTGCTTCAACATTACTGAATTATTCCCCAAGGTGCACTACATACTTTAATATGTCCACTAATGTGCACTGCACCTGGTTCTAAAGCCATTAATTTAGCCTCATTAATCTCATTCTCTTTCCCCCATGGCTACATGCACACTGACACAACCACACAATAATAATGTTCATACTCGAGCACAGTAATAGGAACACTTGTAAATTCATTTACAGCCACAAAGGAACTTCTAAAACAGTATGTAATAGTGATTAAGTGTATCAAAAAAAAGAAAAAAGGAAAGAGAATTCCGAGTGTAAACAAGGAGTCAAACATTAAATGCAATTCATGATTAAATCGAAGCCAAGTGTACACTGCCTGCTGAAGTGGCAGAAAGGAGATTAAGTGTAGAAAACCTGAAATGCATGCACAGTCTCTCTCTCTCTCTCTCTCTCACACACACACACGCACGCACGCACGCACGCACGCACACACACACACACACACTGGCACTGTTTCCTGTGTCTACATTTTTGGTAATTTTTGTAAAGCCCTGTCTGGCAAGCGAAAGTGCTGTATAAATATAGCTGACTTACATTTTTGGATTTGATAACTCCTCACCCCTTGAGGTAAGTGATAGAAATATGAGTACATAGAAAGAGGATATTTGTCAGATGTATTTGATTCATCACAAACTGTGTCATGCTGCATGAAAATGTTGATCATTTATATTAAAACTGATGACTCACACATACACTGGACCCCTGCAGAGGATTATGTAAACGGAGAGAATTGACATTGCGACGTTTTAATTAGACTGGTGTTAAAAACGTTGCCATAAATGTCAAAAATGCCATTCATTTATTATCTTTAAGGCCTGCAAGATGAAATAAAAAATGATTAAAAGGGATTTTTTGACATATTAAACAAGTCACCATCCCAGATAAAGCACTTGATTTAGCAATATAAATCTGGCTGCATGAGCAAAAATGTGTTTCTTAAGCAGTCTGCTAATCGGTTTACTTCATAATGTGTTAAGTTAAACACACTAGACACCAGTATTATCCGGTAAGCTTGGCTAAGCACATTCTGACTCCATCCTTATATCCATTTTCTTGTCCTTATTTGAGACGTCCCTCTCCCAAGCAATGGTTTCCGGCTTCTCCTGGCAGATTCCAAGGCCAGATGAGATATGTAATCCCTCCAGAGAGTTCTGGGTCTACCCCAAAGGTCTCCTCGCAAAGGACGGTGCCCAGAAGGCATCCTAATCAGATGCCCAAACCCCCTCAGCTGGCTCCTTTTATCACAAAGGTGCAGCGGCTTTACTCCAATCTCCCTCCGGATGTCCCAAATCTAAGGCCGAGTCCAGCCACTCTATGGAGAAGCTCTGCTTGTAACTGCAATCTCATTCCTCCAGTCACTACCCAGAGCTCATGGCCACAGGTGATGGTTAGAATAAGGACTGACTGGTAAATCAAGAGTTTTTGCATTACTGCTGACATCGTCCCAATGCGACTGTCAATCTCATGCTTCACTTTCCAGTCATTCCTGATCCGGAGATATTTAACCTCCTTTGCTTGGGGCAGCTACTCACCCTGAACCCTGAGGAACATTCACCAGTTTGGTGCAGAGAGCCTCAGAAGTGCTGACTCTTATTCTAGTGGCTTCAAACCCACAGGTCATGGCCCGGTGAAGCTAACAGAACTACATGGTGTGCAAAAACTTTAAGGTGTTCGAACAAAAATCCTTCCTCACTCAGGCTGCAACCTTTAACTCCAGCTCTGTAATTATCACCCAGATATGAATGTGGTATTAATGCTCTCATCTTGCCCTCAGAAAGATAACAAAGTTTCCCAAAATGGTAAAAGTGTTCCTGTAAAGTAAATAGCACAAAGCCTGACACTGCACCCACTGAGCAGTATGGGGAGAGAGATTCATATAGGGTTTATGAACCGAAGCAAACTAGTCGATGAATCAATTAGCTCAGCAAATCAATGGAGCAGAAAACAGCTGTTAATTCATCATTAATTCAATTTTGTAAGTTACTAATGTGAGGACATTATAGGAGAGTGAGGACATATTGGCTGGTCCTCGATATCTGACGCACCTTAAAAGGGCTGTTTGAAGGTGAAGACTTGGTTTCATGTTTAAGGTTAGAATAAGGTCAATGGTTATGGCGACGGTAAGAGGTAATGGAATGCATTATGTTGATGAGTTTCCCCAGAGAGACAGAAGATCTGTGGGTGTGTTTGTGCACAGGCCAGTGAACTCCATTACTTTCCTCTTGCTGTGTGTTGTAGCTTGTTTCTCATCTGACGGATGTGCTGTCGTTCTCTGCAGCGCCGTCTGATGGTCAGTTAAACAACAGAGCAAGCACACTCAGACGCACACACTCTGCATGTAAAAACAGATGAAACCTCTGCATAAAGAGAAATATCTTTGTAAATAGTCACAGACATTTTAGAACAGCACAGCGTCTGGCAAGGGGCAAGCTTGAGGCAAGACTTGACTTGAGGAAAAAAAACAAGAAAGGCAATGCCATGTGGGCGCACTCACACTTTCAGAAGGACATCACAAAGTGCTGCACAGCATGGGATGTAGTTAAGGAAAACAGACAGCCAGAAACTCAGAGGGAGACTAGAGCAACAGTTTCAGTGCTTTATCTAACAAGATAGCCAGCAGTCCAGTGGATCTGAACTCACACATAGAGAGGACCAGAGTTGATGAATCATTTTCCCAGGATCTCCCAGCAGCGCTGACACTTCAGTCACACTAACAGTCAATATATCTGCAGTGCACGTATGTGCATGTGTGTTCTAGAGACATAAATCTGATTACTTTAAAGGGCACACAAAACAAATCCCCATTACAGGAGGTCCTCGGTTTACGACGTCCTCGACTTAGATTGTTTTGCAGTTACCTAGGAACTGATTATGGGCCGGTCCTCGGTTTAATGTACGCCGTTTCAGTGTTACGTCGGAACTGGTTCAGTGGAACTAGTTGGCAAGTGGAGTGGATGAATACTGTATGTACAGTAGTCATGTGGCGCTATAAGATGGATTTGTTTACAGTTTCATGGGTATTTTCCTACTGAGTTGTGTTTCAGTGTGAAAATCGACTTACGTCACACCGTAGTAACAGAACTCCGATGAAGTCAAGGACCCCCTGTACATAAATTTAGAAGCTTTAGTTTGTAGTCTTGGTTTAAGATTAGTGCAAGCTTAGGTTTAGGTTAAAATTAGGGCAGGAATCAGGATGAATTAATGTAGTTCAATCACATCCTCTGAAGTTACAGAAATTGTGTGTGCATGTAAATAAATGTGTGATCGTACGTGGAAACATTCTATCTATATTTCACAATATAGTCTAAAGAAACCATATCCTCGTACAGTATATTCCACAAATGCTGCTCTACCTGACGTTTAATATCACCTTGAAATGAATATAGTAACTCAAAATTGGATGTGGAGAGTGAGAGGAATAAAAAAATGGAAATTTAGTGGGAGAAAGACAGAGGGAGTGAGACAATGAATATAATGCAACGAGAGGGAGAGAGAGACCATAGTCCAGATCCTGAAGTTATAACATTTAGCCTGACAGAAACTCTCACAGAATTCAGAAAATTTCGCTTCAGGCAACTCACGAAACTCTCTCTGTGCTTCCTCCTCACAGCAATGATGACAGGGGTTTTTATGGCGTGGGTGAAGGGAGGATTGGCAGGCTTGTTGGCATAAATGATCCAGTGCATCCCACCTGATACTGCAGTTGTAGGACAGAGAGACAACAGAAACGTACAGCTCCACTACAGCCCATCTCCCATCTCATCTTATATTCATACGGTCACAGCATCAACTAACAGCTACAGCATACGAGTAACAGAAGAAGAAGAATCCTGCCATTTTCAACACAATCTGAGACTTCATTTATCCCCTAAATAAACTTCAAACAGCCCTCTTTTTTTGTCTTGTTGACATCCATGCAAACATTGGCATTGGCACGGGCAACATGCACGACACCATGCCAAGATTATGACTAACGTGTTGGATAAATAGTTACATTACGTGGCCCACATGAAATGCCTCGGGCTCCTAATTGGTTGAGACAAAGCCTGGAGGAAAGAAAACATGCTGCCAAATATAAAGGTTTAAGCACAGCCCTTCAGTAAAGCAGGTCTGATTTTGTTTTTTTGAAGTCAGTAGTTGTGACAGCTTTCCCCGATCAACAAATCGCACATTGGACGTGATCTGATGTTTGCAACCCAGAACTCACTGATAACAGAACATCTTGCATAGACTTTCAAAGCTTTGAACTTTCCTGCAAACAGAGAAACAGCAGAAAAAATGCACCAAAACACTAGACATGACACTTCTTTAAATGCAGGGGAAAACATGACATCAGTCGCCAAACAACACACGTGAACACAGCGTCTTTCAAAAGCCCGAGTTCCAGCTGCATCAGCTTAGATTTGTTAGCAGCCTCTCACTGCAGAGCGCAGCATAGCAAGCACACGTCCCACGGGTCAGACAGGAAGGTTAAACAGGCCGAGAGGAAGAGGAAAGGAGGGAGGTCACTGCAGCTTATCTTCTCTTCTGTCATTCTGCCTGCTGCCCCTCAGGCTTAACAAGGGAGCACACGCATACATAGACATGTACACAAACCGCAGAGACGAGCGCACACATACAAATGTGCTTCATGCCACAGCGATGACCCATGAGGACACTCAGTAAATTAGTGTGAGAGACTTATCTCACACCGTTTGCCCCAAAACGAGGAAGAAGAAACACCGTCTTTCCGTACAACTAGCAGCCATTCTGCATGTTTTCCTGTTTCTAGTGGTTTGTGTCTTTATTGGCCTTTCACTCCTACCACGCCAACACATGTTTGTAAAAGATCTATGAGTGGGTGGGATCAGAAAACGGTGTTTGTTATTTTTACTGGGGGGAGGATAATCAGATTTTTTTTCTTTTCTTTTTTTGCAGGGGTAGAGGAGGAGGGTGGTCTTCTATTTTTTGTTTATTTTTTCCTGCTTATGCAATTCAGGCATCATAATTGGTTTATGACATTCAGATATTTACCAGCTGCAATAGCAAAGCTGGTATTGTTTTCACCTTGTGTGTGTGTGTGTGTGTGTGTGTGTGTGTGTGTGTGTGTGTGTGTGTGTGCGTCATCATGGCAGAATGCCATCCTCCAGGTGACTACTGTAGCAGGAACTACCACAAAGGCGGTTTTGATTACTACGGCAGGTGTTTATTACCAGCCGCGACAGTGTAGGTGGTATTGTTTTCACCTTGTGAGTCCATGTGTGTGTGTGTGTGTGTGTGTGTGTGTGTGTGTGTGTGTGTGTGTGTGTGTGTCATCATGGTAAAATGTGGAGATACCTACTGTAGCGTGAACTACCACAAAGGCGACAGAGTCCCCTGGCAGGTCTTTACATGTCTGACTGATTTTGTAAACACGACAGCGACACAACGGTGCAACACAGAAGTACACAGGTGTGTAGCTGAGAACACAGTGAAGGATGAGCTGGGAGACGAGTCGCATCCGGCCTGTGACTTAATACAATAATGACCTCTCGTTAGTCGGACGGTCGGCATGGCGATGAATGTGATGTTTTGTGTTGTTTCACCTCATTCTGAGCACTAAATAGGAATCCCATCCATATTACTTGTGACTACTGCCTCCTTTTTTGTGCGTCTTCTCTTTTTGTTGTCTCTGCTTCTCTGTTGTTGTGATCTTTTGTCTTTATCTCCATCTGTCACTCTCCGTCTCTCTTACCTGCAGCATCAGCAGGATTTGTCACAGTAGGTCAGGTGTTAATGTGAATTTCCTGACTTACATAATCTCCTCCTTACATAATCTCACAGAGGCGCAGTCACTGACAGACACTGACTGTCACACTCTGCTGCTGTGCTTCCTCTGTTTTCTGTTTACGGTGGCTGGTAAATGGAGTTTAGACAAATAGTATATAGTATGGAGCTGATGGTGTCATTTCTTAGCATTGCACAGCTTGTTTTACTTTGTTTTCACGATGCAACACAGACAACTGACCACTGACTAAACTCCGGTCGTCTGAGCCGTCTGGATTTCTGGAGGCATTTTCTCATCTTGTGACTCATCACTCTTCAGCCTGCAATGTTGTAGTGAAAATTTTTTTACTTCTCCACCAGTTTGCATTATTTCTTTCACAGAAATTCCAAGAAAACCATCCTCTGGGAATTCATGTGACATCATCCTGAAAAAAAATATCCACTGGCGGAAATGCCAGCAACCTTTGATGCAGCAAACGGGTTTTACAAGGTCGCAGAATCTCAGCAGGCTTGTTTAAAAGCCAGAAAGATTAGGATTTAGGAAAAAATAAATAAAAATGGTGACACTGGGATGTTTTAAAGCAAAGGCATTTTCACAAGCATCAGATTTTATTAAGGAAATCGGGGTATTCATGGAAAAAAGTTTGGCCTTTGGGTGTTTGACTCCACCTGCTGAGGTTTCACGCAACCAATCGCATTATCTTTGCATGCCTGAATTCAGAGTAGCTTTGTGTACAAGAGTTTTTATGTAACTACAAGCATGAGCCTGATGACCAAAATGCCACAAACAATTTTCCCCTCCTGCACCAACCCATCCAAGAGCCCTGTTGTCTGTGTGTCTCACAGTAATCCCCCAACAAAGAGTTAGAAAATCCAGCGGACTCTTTCATCATAGACATTGTTCCTGTATAAAGTTTCATACATTCTGCTGGACTTTCCAAAGCAAACGTGTAAAGAAATGGGATTGTATTTGAAATATAGAAATTCACAAAAGATTTAACAAACTTCCCAGTACTATGCATGCAACTGACCACAGGAATGAGTTGGGTTAATATATATATGTGGAATTTTTTGTATCAGTTGATATTTTTGCTGTTTTCAGGCTGAAAATCAAGACAATCCAAAACCACATGGCATTTTTAGAGAAAGATTCTTCTAAATACTATATATACAATTGAGTAAAATTGAAATATAAAGTTATTTCTAAAGACATTGTAGTAAACCTGTTGACTACTTCATATTAAATAACTCAGAAAGCCTTGGAGTCTGGCCAGTCTTTTCTCCAGGAGGAAATGACATCATGAGGAGCAGGTCATGTGATCTGGAATTAACACACTTCCTTGAGAGCTGTTTTTGTAATGGGGAACTTAGTTGAAAGTGATTTCTGGGACACAGATACAGTTTGTTATTCTCCATATAAAATTCGATCTATTGCCAAAAAAGAAATATCTGTCATGATTATCTCAACTTAATAAAAAGAACACAATCCAAACTATTTCATTTTATTGAATAAACTCATTTTATTATTGTTTAGCTCATTAGAAGGTGGTGGTTGTTAAATTCGGACGGTTATTTAGTTGACATTTTTAGTGATATCCAGTCTTTTTTTTTTTATTAATAAGTGATTGTTTCCATAATAAATAATTATGGAATTTGTAAAGACATGATCAGAATGAACATAAAAACATTTGTGTTTTTTTCCACTTTTAATAAAAATATATGCAAGATGGATCCCATGGACTTCAAAAGTCCCTCAATTATATATTGACCCTGCTGCAGCTTAGTTTAAGACATTGATTCATCTGGAAGACTTGATCATTTTTTAATCATTGTGATCGCCTGCATTGTTGTTCCCATGTCTTTCTTGCAACTGAAATCTGTCTCTCAATGAAATTTCCTGAATATCTGCAAATTCAGCCACTCATGGAAACATACTTTTTTGAGAGTAAGTGGAATTTTGGAGTAATCTTTATTGATCACTTACATTTCTAAGATATATTATAGTACCTTTATAATATGTTGTCGTGTCATAGTTTCTAAAACCATCTCCTCCATCAATCACTTGGTTTGTAACAGGAATTAATTTCAGCGATATTTGGAAATATTGTGATTTTCCAATAACTCAGTTGGATTCTGTCACAGCTTGACAAAGACATCAGGTGAGTCCTGTTTAGCTTTCCTGATCATTTTCATATATTCATTCCTCAGCAGCCTGAAGCTGTGCCAACAGTCGGCTCTGGCTTTAGCACACGCTTTGAATGCACTTTGAGAAACTACAAATAATTCAGGAGAAAACCACCGATTTGATTTCTCCATAGTGCTGGATGTCTTAGAAAACTGTGTCTGTCTCCAGTATTATGAAATTCTGCTTATTTTACACACAGTTATTATTAGTTAGGAGCTGCTTTTTCATGTTCATGTTAGATTTCATCAAGTCAGCACCACTGCAATGAACTTTTCTGCAGTAGTGAGAGTGCCAAATTACAAAAATCAATCTATAAAAGAATAATAAAATAAAAGTATTGACAAATCTTATTACATGTACAAATTTTGATACAGATGAACAGATTTTTTTACACATTTGAAAACCTGATTACAGACAAACAAATTTTGCAGATTCCAGCGCCTGTACACAACGACATTCCTACTGTGCACATTTTTCTCTGCATATTTGCTTTGCTTTTAAAGCGACATAACATTATAATGTTGTTTTAAAAGCAAAGGAAATTTCTTCTTTTTTTATTGTTTTATTTATTTGTCTTTTTATTTTATTTATAATCACATGTCTTTTCAAAATCATTTTATTTATTTGTCTTTATATTTCTACTTTTATTATCCTTTTTCTTTTATGGATTATTTTTTGATTAATATTGCTATATATAGCAACATTAGTTATTTTTCATTTTATTGATTCCTTTTTTTATTTCCACATTTCATTTTATTATTCCTTTACAGATTTATGTTTGTAATTTGGCAGTCTCACTGCTCCATAAACTTTGACACAGAAATATTTGGCAGTGATGTCACCATTTCAACCAGACACTATCTGTAATTTCAGATGTATTTGTAATAAATATTATATCTGTTTTATCTCCTCCATTATTAAAGACAGAATCAAGTTTAAAAGAAGATCACTTTTGAAAACACCCGAGTCACTTTGATTCAATTCATTTTTATTTATGAAGCGCTAAGTCACAGCAGAAGTCATTTTAAGGCACTCCACACGCGAAGGGTGAGATCCTACAAAACTGTAATTTACAGAGAAAATCTACAAATCCAAAAACCTGCAGAACCTCATGGAGGGCAGCCATCCGCCTGAGACTGGAAGGGGTGAGAATAAAAGAAACGAAACGCATGAAAGCAGATTGTAATCAGACAAAAAACACATAAGAGAACAGTAGAGAATGGGGATCTGGTGAGGCCAGGAACCACAGATCAAAAACATGCAGAGAGGACAAAACAAACTATTTGAGACAGAAGACTCAAAGTTACTGACATCAGTGGTGGCATAAATGTATGGAGAGTAAAAGAAAGGACAGTAGAAGAGAGGTGCTCAGTGCATCATGGGAAGTCCTCCAGCAGTCCAAGGGATGGTTCAGGGTCACCTGGACCAGTCTGAACTACAAGCTTTTAAGCCTAATCTTAAAAGAAGAGAGGACGTCTACCTCCTGAACCCACAGCTGAGGAGCCTGATAGCTGAAAGATTTTCCTCTCATATCGTTGGAAACCACAAATAAGCCTGAGGGTGAAGAGCCCAATTGAGATAATATAATACAATGATATGGTAATCATTCTTACCGAACAAAGATTATATTTCTGTGAGAGTTGTATAGATAATGACAGGGTTCCATTTTCAAATGAATCACATGCTTTAATCATCTCCTTACTTTGCTAGAATTTAAATATATCAACAATAAAAACAGCAAAATGTATTTTTCCGCAAGATAAAAAGTTTTGTAGTAAAATGCACAACTTATTGTGAGTAGTTCTATAAGTTCACAGTGTTTCAGCCAGAAAAGTGACAAAACTCCTCTTGAAGTGAGCTTAATGGTGGAACTGAAAACATAAATAAAGTGAAATGTAATCTGCATATAATGAATTTACATGATAAATATGCCAAACTGAATTGTATTGTTTTAATATTGGCCAAAAGAGATATTTCTATCATTTGAATTCATGATTGGAAAACAAGGCTTCAGTTCTGTGACGACCCTCCACCTGGACACCAGGTGTGTCTGTTCAGAAGCTGAGGGTCATCAGCTGATTGAGCCACACCTGGGATCAAGTGGCTCAAACTGCATCAAACCTGCCTCATTTCCAGTGTCTCTCTCTGACAGGAGCTGCTTCCTTCTGGAGCTCCAGAAGCCTGGTTTTGGTTTGGTTTGGTTTATAGTCTTTCGTGCACCTTGCTGGCTTGGTTTTGCATTACAATAAAACCTTTTTTCAGTCACCACCGTTGTTGTCTCCCTGTTTTGTTGCAGCTTCAGAGCTGAGTTGTAACAGTTAAAACCTTCCAACACAGACAGAACAAATCTTTACTCTGTCAAACTCTAAACTGATCCTTAAAAAACTGCAGGAAACTGTCACAGCAATTGATACTTTATAAACCATGTTAAAATTTTTTTTTAAAAATGGTACAAAACAAACACAATGAGAGACAAGGGAGGGTTTTTTTCTGTTTTTTTGATCGAATTGAGAGCAGCAAAGTAAAACTACTTGATTTCCTCAGTGTAATGTCCCTTGAATGTGCTACTAATTTGAAGAGGGTCCATACTAGCTGGTCTGTTTTCTCCTTTAATCTTCATTATTGATCAGGTTTGTTCTTTATTTGCCAGATTTTATCACCTTGTTCATCACAAAATTGCCATTAAAACACAGAAATTGTTGTGAAAATCCCCTATTTGACTTCATATACAACCTCTAGTATAAGATTTCAAAGCATCCCAGCTTATAGACAGTAATTTAAAACTATTTCATTCTAAAAAATGTTGATTATCACAGTGATATTTTGAGTAACAAGGTGATTCATTTATGTATACAGTAAAAATTGGAGGTTTAATGTCACCTTATAGCCCTGTATCTTCTGTTTTTCTTCACCTTTTCTTGAGATTGTAATGAAATACATCAGCTGGTGGGCTGTGGATAGAATTCCACTTGAGCCTTTATTGCTCTAAATTAGAAGAATCCCCTCATGACCGGTGGTCAAGCATCTCTTAGTCTCTTCTGCACAAAGACAAATATGCAGAGGGTCAGTCAGTTCCTTACTTCCACTCAAAAATGATTAAAAGCAGAGTGCTTCAGGGCTGCTAAAATACAGACAGGAGTAGAAGTGTTTTGGGTTTTTTTCATCTGGTTTTCAAAAATTCAGTTCCATTACTGCAGTTACACAATCCTACATTTACTTCTAATGCATGTGTTTTATTACAGCTCATGCACAGTTAATCATGTGTGTGAGCATGTGGTTCCTGTGAAAAATATTTTGACACAGGTGAAACCAGCTATTTTAGCCGATGACATGGGGCACATGTATTAAGAAACCATTAGTGAAACTTTAATCAGGATGCATTATTCAAACAGCTGTGTATTGTTTTTAGTTGTCAAACTGAATCAGTTCAGCTGCGGTTTGTCTTGTGCATGAGATCACGAGGAGTTTTGTTTGTAGAAGCCTTCAGAGAGTAGGCGCAGTATCTTTAGGACTTACTGTATAAATATCAGTGAACTGTGTTACATGTGGGATGCAGTGGCTTTTCATTATCTGTCTTGCAGAGCGCCTACAGAGCAGAAGGGTCAGATTGGACTGCTATGAATTATGCTCCACGGTTACATAAGCTCTGCCTCGAGACAAACTGTGGAAAATGACTGTGTGGAATGAATGCTGATTTTCAAATCCAATTTATAGTGATTAGATCATTTAATGACAATAATACAGCTAGAAAACAGATTTTGCACACTAGAAAACACGCACACATGAACTCTTGAGAGTTCACTCAAGATTTTTAATAAGTTTGCTGCTGATTTGTCATCAGCTGTCAGTAATAGCTGCTACTGTGATGCATCAGTCACAGCAGCCAGCATGATTGATGTCATGTTCATGATTACTAGCCTCTAGCGTTGTCTGTTCTCCTGCAAAACACTCACACAGACTTAACCGAACTTAAATTTAATGATCTACATGATGAAGACTTTTTCTTTCTTCCTAAAACGGGAGGTCAGTGCCCACAAAGTGACCGTGCAAAAAGTTTTCTATCCCCACAACATGACTAATGATGCATATTCACACATACACAGACTGAGTCAGCCTTTAGCTTCGTCATACAAACTCAAGTTCATTCGTACGGAGATGACAAAGGGGCATATGTGAGTCGCTCAATGCAGCTGCACCATCATAATGAGTGACAGAAACACTCATAATTATCCTCCATGGCTGTGGTGACTTGACTCTGCCAACCTTGGCATGGAGCGCTGGCAGAATTTTTACATCATTTATGGGGCAAAAAGTACAAAATTGCCCAAAAAAATCCAGAAATTTGTGGTTTAGTTAGTTTTTTGTATATATCATTTTAAATTTAAGTGTTTACCTGAATAATTGTGTAAATTTACTTTAGGTAATGTACTGTACATCCTAAGTATCATTAGTCAAGGATTATCTTGTTCTTTTGTTTCTTTTAAATGAACACACTAGACCAGGGGTGTCCAACATGTGGCCCGTGGGCCAAAAGCGGCCCTCCATATATATATATATATATATATATATATATATATATATATATATACACATATATATATATATATATACACATATATATATATATATACATACATATATGGGGCAGGCATTTTCTGAGCCATCTGCTTGGCTAAATGAAACAAAATGTCACTCAAATGATTGTACTTTTAAATAGAAGAACAGTTATTCCAATTAGATAATACTGTGAGAAGCCTGGAAATGCATATGGAGGCCAAATGTGAAATAGAAACAGTTACTCAAACACATTTAGTTAAGAGGTTCGTTGTCGCACGAGGTCAATTTGGCTTGCAGGCAGGATTTACAAACTACACAACAAACAACCACAACGGATATCACATGGGCACAAATCCAGAGATAAGTACCAGCAGAGAATTTCCAAAGAGTCGTATTTTAAAACCCAGCAGTCGAGCTGCGTCTTCCCGCAGAGATTCATTAGCTTCTTAAGACATTCTGCAGAGGATATAAGACTCTGTTGTTCCTTTTATTTCGTGTCAGAATTACCCCCGTTACACTGCTCACCTTTTGTGTGTCCTCGGGGTGAATGCTGTCCGTCTACCTGGGGTGAAGCAATCATACAAATAAAACTATTTCTCTCCATTTTCCAAAGACAGAAACAAAAAGCAGAGACAAGCATCAACACAGCTGTTATAGTATATCCATCATCCGCATCAATCAGCAGCAACATTATGATCTTTGGCAGGTGAAGTGAATCGATCGTCTCGTTACAATGCAGCGTTCGGCTTGGAAAACTTGAGTCTTGGCTTTCAGCGTGAACATTTATCCAACTAAAACAGGGTTTTATGGAGACTGACCCAGTCTCCATAAAAGTATGTTCCTAAACAACCCAACTGCATTCTCAATTATGTTTTGAAAGAAGCATATCTTCTGCAGGATTACATTTGTTTGTAAGATAATACATTTCAAATCTACGCATCTTTGCCATGTATTTTACTGCTCTACTGTCGCTCCTCTTCAGTAAATCAATCATAGATAAAGCGGAACTTCTAACCTAGAAAATGGAGGTGAAACGTGATGAAAGAGCGTATTTTAACCCTACTCAAGACATTTTCCAAACCCTAACAGAATCATTTTGGTGCTTCTAACATGTAAAAATGTCCAACAAAGCATTACATTTTGCTGAAATTAACCAGGTAGTGTTTGTGTCTAAACTTAACCAGAAAGCAAGTGAAAACCCAAAGTAAACAAGGACAGAAAATGAAACTTAATTCTGAGACAGATGGTACCTCATCCATCACGGGACTCAAACCCTGGTCTTCTGGGAGACGGTCCAGCCTCCCCTCTTGCCTCCTAACTCACTGCCTTTCTCACCACATGAGAGGTCACAAAATAGGTTTATTTCAAGACAACATTATGCTCCCCTCAGAACCTATTTGAGAATTCACTTTAGTAATGAACATAATTTTGTGGAGACTGGGCTGCCAAGACAGGTAAGAACTGTTTTGATCTACACAATATCAGGCAGGTAGTTTTAATGTTGTAATTGTACTATATCAGAGTACACAGAATACCCAGAAATAACACACAACATAAACGTATCCATGCACATTCATATTCCCAAGCACACCCCCACATAAATAAAAAATCAGCTCGTCTTCCCACTTCATAACCTTCTCTCTGTAAAAAACTTTTAAGAGCTGTCTCAATAAAAGTCTATGATTCATGAGAGGTCAAGTAAATCACACAGAGGCAAGTCATGTCGCCTGTAAAACCTGAGTACACATTCTCATTTCCTTTTCATACTCAGGAACTCCCAAGCTCAGTCGTGTTTCCTTCTCCATCTGTGAGTATCATTATTTTTTCATCCCCTCCCCTTCATTTGCTGTCACCTCTGCTTGTTCTATTCCTGTTTCCGTCTATATCTACCGCACACAGCGTACAAAATCGTGGCACATTTACTCTCAAATTAGAGTGCAATAGTACACTTTTACATTTTAGGATAGATGCTAAAAAATGCTATATGCTTCTATGTTTAATGTATAGTTTATTGTGTTAAAGCTGCAGTAGGCAGAAATCTAGGAAGGCAAAAATAAATGAGTAATAGACAAGTAAAGATCTCTACACACACTTCAACTTCAAGATGGTCAAGCTAAAACTCAAAAAAACAAATCCAAGTCCTCCACGTAACCCATTAGAGCACCAGATCCTACTGTGACTGCAGGATTTGTTGCTCTTTATTCTACCTCACCTGCTGAGGGTGAAAAGATCCGTGATTGGCTAGATTCTCCTGCCACAGTATCATTTATTTCCATATCCTGAAAATGAAGTCAAAGGGAGGAGTCCAAAATCTTGAAAGAGTTGAGAATTTTTACCTAATATGCAAACATTGGTGCAAATGTTGAGCATAGCTGCCAAAAACTGTTAAAAACATCAGAAAGAATTGATGTGCATTCGTGGAATTTGCAGCAGCTTCCACAAATAATAGAGATTCCAGTTATAAACCAGCAGACGTGCAGCTAAAACTTGAATGTTTGCTATGTGTTGAGAAAATTTCTACCCAATATGCAAACGGAGGTGCAAATGATGAGCAATAATGTTCACAAAAAGTTAAAAAAACCAAACAGAATTGAAGTGTATTTGTGGAATTTGCAGCTGCGTGCACAAATTATGAACAATTCTGTTAGAAACCAGCACAGATGTGCAGCTAAAACCTGCAGTACCTTCGTTCCTTCCCACCGTCGCTCATAGGACAAGTGGTGTTTAAACTACTTCCATGTCTTACAAAACACCCTAAAAATTAAAAAAAAAGTTTATAATGATATGAAATGGAGGAGCACAAAGAGATCTCTTTTTCTAACATTTTCAAAGCTTGACTGAGCAGTGTGTTAATTTTCTGCAAGTCAGCTTATAGATTCATTGACTGATCTGTAACTAATAATTATCCATTTGAAATGGTGCTAGTGTCTGTGTCATTATAAGAACTGAAATCACTCCTTCAGTCTTTCCTATCTAATATCCAAATCATTCCAATGACACCTTTCTCTTTTCCTCCAGTTTCCAAGCAATACAACCCAAAAACCACTTAGCCTCTTGGCCCAACAGGTGAGATCATTCAGATGTATTATTTCAACCCTACATTTAGCCTATGCTGCCACTCTTTCTTGTTTTTCCTCTTCTTGTCCTCTCCTTCCACATCCATGCCTCTTCTCTGTTTATCTTCAGCCACAGCAAAACAAGACTGTTTAAAATTATTATTGTGTTGTATCTTTATTTTACCCCCTGGTCCATCTCTTTTCATCATTTTCCCTTCCCTCTGCCTTCTCCCCTGTTACACAATTCCAATACCTTTTCTCTGCCAACAACAATCAATGTGAAGTCTTGAGATGAGTGAAGCCTTTTTGAATTTTACAGTAATCCCTTTTCTACCTCTGTTCCCTCCCAGGTGTGTTTTACTTTGTCATGTTTTCCCTCGTTGATCTTCTGGTTTTCTTTATCTCCTCCACACAGTCTGCACTGTTCCTCTTCCTCTGTTTTTATCGTATGCATTTAGAAATAACACAACCTTAAATCAGCTACCTTTATAGTTTTGGTCTATGCTCAACACGTTCATCTACATTGTTTTCTCATGCAGCAGGAAGCTGCTTTTAGCAAAAATGCTTTAACTACTCTAATAGTCTGCAGCTTTGACAGTGATTATGTGGAACCATAGTTACAGTTTGAAAATGCTAACAACAGGATGCTAATGATGATAATGTGTTTGCATTGTCATGAACACAGAGGTTAAAGCTAAAATATAATAAAGCTATAAAGGTGATCATATTCACTTCTTATTTGGTTTCCATGCTAACACTTGCTAACTGACAAGTGCTGCAAAACCAAAAGTCAGGTTAAGATCAAACTTAATAAAACTGACTGAGGTGGGAATAAAAATGTTTGTGGTGAATTTAGTTCATGTAATTTTCCAATAATTGTTGAATATTTCTCTTTAAACTACAAAGGCTAACCTTACTGTGTCACTAGATGAAAAGGGCATTTATCAAAGTCATGAATCCTCATCCTCTGGGGACCATGACCACGTTTAGCAGCAAATCCTAGAAGTCCTGTAAGTTGCAGCGTCAGCCTCCATGGATCAGATGTGTTTTTGCAGCACATCCCACAGATGCTTGATTATGCCAACATGTGAAGAATCCGGAGGCCAAGCAAACACCTTGCACTCTTTTTCATTTTCATCAAACCACTCCTGAGTAACTTTAGCAGCGTGGCAGGGAGCATTATCCTGCTGAAACAGGCCACTGCCAGCAGGGACTACTGTTGCCATGAAGGGAAGCAGGTGGTCTGCAACAATGTAGAAGCAGGTGGTACTTGTCAAATAAAATCCACATGAATGCCAGAACCCAAGGTTTCCCAGCAGAACACTGTCCACAGCATCAGACTGCCCTTTAAGCGTAGTGCACACATACATGCACCTAACCACCCACATGATGCAAACAAAAACGTGACTTATCAGACCTTGGCACCTTATAGCATTTCTCCATGGCTGAGTTGCTCACATGTCCACTCCAGGTGCTCATGACAATGGACAGGGGTCAGCTTTCCATTCCAGTCTGCAGCTACACAGTCAAATACGCAGCAACCCACAATGCACAATGCGTTCTGACAGCGCTCTATCAGAGTCAGCAGCTTGTACTACATGAACACAGGCCAGCCTTCGGTCCCCACATGCATCAATCAGCCTTGTATGCCCGTGACCCTGCTGCCGGTTCACTGGCCGTCATTCCGTCGATCTGTTCTGGTCGGTACGAAGCACTACACACAAGGAAAACTCCACAAGACCTGCCTGTTTACAGATGATCAGACTAAGACTTCCAGCCCTCCCAATGGGGTCCTTGTTCAAGTTGTTCAGATTTTTACATTTCTCCATTTTCCTTGATTCCAGCAGATCAAATTTAAGATCTGAGCGAACCAAACTATCCAGTAGTTGCTGAGATGCTTCAGTTTAAAGTGGTGAACCAGCTGAAAGTTTTTAGACAAGCACTGGCGAGCTGATGAAACTAATGGATCATTTAGGGTCTAAAGAGTCACATATCTCCATCACGAATGGACAGTGACCAGAAACAAGAGTAAAGAAAGATAGTGAATATCAGAAACATGAAGCTATCAGACACATTTTCACCATGATCATTGTTTGCTGGACAGGTAGATGTGCAGCTGACTTCTGACACATTTGTCATATCAGATGTGATAATTATTATTTTGTAAAGGTAAAGTGATATGTTAACAGTGTTTCCTTTCAAGAAAAGACTAAGATTTCTGTGCCGTTTCAGTCTTACAATTACAGTTTACCACGACTGTGATCATCTTCTGATGATAACACAGAGTTGTAGTAGCCTAATGTCAATGAAAACAACTTTGATTCTGCAGACTTATCCAGTGCTAATGTTCTGTCTGGCATGCAGGTTAGACTGAACACATTCTAAAGCTCAGCGCGCTAACGAGCACATTCAAGGCCAGAGAAGACGAAGGAAAGGAAAAGAAGAAAGAACACCATCCATCAGAGTAACTTAATCACTGACAATTTCATGTGGGCGGCTGTTATAGCGTGCAGAAAACTGACAAAATGAGACAAGCACCTGAAGGTCACAGACAGATGGCATCAGGCAGGTAATGGCAGGAGAGTCGAAGATTTAAGAAAGCACAAGATCCACTGGCCCCTAATAAATGGATATCATGGCAGCATTCATAAAACTGAGTTAGTTCTCTTTTGTTGTCTCTGTGTGTAAATTAGGAGTCTAGAAAATGAGGTATGAAGTATTTAAATACTCTGAGTAATCTGACATTGCATTAGATTGTATAATTAGTCCCCATTTACTCTGCTGTCTACTCCTTTCCTCTCACCTGGTTAGTTTCCTTCTACAGGAATACGTCCAAGTTCACTTCCCCATCTTTTACTCCCTTACATCAACCTTATTTGTCTTTCTGCCTTCACCTACTCTCCATCTTTCCTCTCATTATTAAGCAGTTTTAGCTGATGGTATGAGAATATTTAATGTTTTATCACCGCTGCTTTTCAACCTTTTTAACATCCCGCCCTCCCCATCTCCCTCCCCCTCCCATGTCTCTACAGTTAAATATTCAACTCCATCCACTGAAATTTTTCTTATTTCTACCACCTGCATCGCTTCTTCTGCCACTTTATATTCATTCATCTCTTCATTTTCACCGGAGTGATTTGGTTTAAAGCATTGAGCAGCTGGACTAAGGCTGTTAAAATTTTTATCACAGTGCCCTTCTTTCCTCACTCACTTCTTCATTCTCTATTGAACTCCCTCCATCACCCCTCACCACGAACCCTTACATGCATGCGTGCGTAACAGAGTGGCATAATTAGGTTAAACACTTGGAATAGTAATCAGCAACAGAAAGATAAGCATTTATTATCAATTTTCTTTTTCTTCCATCTCTGTCTCATCACTCCATCATTTCATGGCTGTCTTCAAAATCTTATCATCTTGATCCTAGCCGTTTGAATTTGGTCGGACCACAATTACCCTCTTTTTTCCCCACATGCATCCTTCCCCTTTCTTTCTCTCTTCCATCCCTCTATCTCTCATACTAATAGTGCAGAACAATCAGTCCTGGAGTGGTGATCAGTGGAACAGTTTAAGTTTTATTGTCCATTGGAATTAATCCAGTCGATACGGGTTGGTGTGAGGATGAAGCTGATCACTGTGAGTCACAACTGAGCCCAAATCAATAAAATTCTGAACTTTATTACACCTATAAAATCCATGAGTACGTACAGAGTTAGATCCCCACCCATTGTTGTGATGTGTAGATGCAGATGTTGTCCAATTTCACTTACACCAAATGACCACATTACCAACAACAATGGACACAAATTAACCAAACTCCCAAATATTCTCCTTAATAAACACCCCTTCACTGAAACTCATATATTATGCATCAAAGCGCACACAAATAAAGCGTGCGCACACACACACACACACACACACACACACACACACACACACACACACACACACACACACACACACACACACACACACACACACACACACACACACACACACACACACACAGTTTTGCATATCCATCTGTCTTTCCCAGAAACATCTGGGAAGCAGATTGACAACAAACAATGTCTGTACTCAGCTATAGAGTTCTCTGTTTTTTTGTGTGCGCTTGCTTGCATGCATGTGTTTACACATTTGTATTTGGAGGAGGTTTTAGGATTCAACAAGAGAGTACAGCTGCTGGCGGGTTGAGATGTAGGACAAAAAGGACAGTGTGGAGGGAGAAACGAGGTAAAAGGAGGGCTGAGGAAGTGTCAGATGGTGTGGAAGGAAGATGTAAACACACTTTAAAAAGAAAGTTGGATCGAAGTTTCTTTTTAAACAAAGCTGGCTCCTCTGGCAGTGGCACAATACCTTCATTCTATCTTGGGAACAATTACCTCTTGCTCGGTCTTTCCATCTTAATCTATTTGTTACTGTCTCTCCATGATTCCCTCTCTCTGTCTTTTTTACCTCTTTTTTGTCTTTCTTTCTCTGTCTGCCTCCCCATTTTGTCTAACTGTGGCTTTGTCTGTCTTTGTGAGACTCATTTTGGTGTTTTTGTTTGGTAACATAAGAGCCTCTCTGTCTGGTTAGCTCCTCGGTATTCACTGCAACACGTCTTTTTCTATGTGATGAGCACTGCTGAATATAATGCACTCAAATACTAAAGAATGCCGGATGTGTTTACTTGCATTTGTGGCGTCTGAGACTCAGTGTTGGTGTCTTGAAGTTCATGAGTTTACAGTGTGATGAGTGATGCACTGCGTGGAGTCAGAGAGATGCATGACCAGACATTTCTGTTATGACAGCCAGCAATGAAAAACCACTTCTCGGCTAGCTCCCACTATTGACATTGCCTTCTTTTGCCATCCATTCTTGTGTCAAACAGCACATTACTCACTCTGAGTGCACGGTTCAAGAGTCGATGCCATGGTGGCATTAAGGACAATGATTAAGGCGGCAGTTCTGAACTTTTTTGGCATTTCCCATCAGTTAAATGTACATTATCTTGTTCCTTTATCTTTTATGTCATACTTAAACATTTGCTCTACAAAAGACTTCCATGTCTACTTGTTTCTAAAAGCTTTAAAATGTCTATTCCTAATTTAGTTGAAGTGAATTCATCACTCTGATGTAGGAAGCAGCTGTTGCAGCTGTTATAGTAAATTTAAATGCATTCCACACATAGCAAACAGAAGAGGCATGAACTCATTTTCACAAACCAGTGAATGTAAATTAAAGTGTTGCCCTGATATGATTGACTTTGGTGATTGCAGCTATCCAGTGGCCTGCTTTACACTACTCTAAATTATCAGATGCTGTATGTTCTTTTCGTTTGTTTACTTGAAATGACATGACAGACTGGCTCATCTCACTTTAACATAAAAATGACAACAGTTGTAATGCATTCAAATGTTTAAACAGCCCTGTGCAAAGGTTTTCTGGCAAGTGACTTGCTAAGATCTCACAAAGATTGACAATCACACCCATGTAGCAAATGCAAATGGAATGGGTTGTACAGTTTCAGTCATTTAGAGAAGGCTGAACAAACGACCTGGTACATCTTTTAGTTATGAGCATATGTTGAGCATTTTGCAGCTGCATGTGCAAAACCTTTACTGCTAATATATGCCATGGTACCAGTCTCAAAGCATATTTTTAAAAATAACTGAATAAAAGTTCAGCTACTGACCTCTTACATTTAACTCATCTGCTTTTAAAGTCTCTCAGACAGAGATGCATTCATCAGTATTTTTAAATAATTGGATAAAAGTTCAGCTACCGACCTCTTTCATTTCACTTGTCTGCTTTTTAAGCTGAGAGATGTATTTGTCAGTGAAGTATATTCACATTAGTCAACTACAGAAGACTTTGTGCCTTTCTCAAACCAGACCCATCCCAATTATACTCAGTCACGGAGTGTAAGGCTAATTAAATTTTTTTACATCCATATGTCCTCAATGGTATGGGTGACATAAATTTGGTCTTCCAACCAAATCTGCGAAGGTGTGTGCATGTCTTTCTGCAGACATCTGCGTCAAGCTCAACATTTGTGACTGTGCACACCAGACCGTCTACACATGCATCAGGAAAACAAGTGGTTCTTAGAACAAATGCTTGTTATGAGAGTTGGAGTTGAATGAGTCATTGTCGAACTTTGAAAGTGCTTTGACTTGTACATGCCCAAACACACTGAGAAAATCTATCCAGAAATTCTGTGCTACATTCGTTCATTATATATGCTCGAAACACCTCAGAATAGTCACTAACACTGTGTTACATTTCAATCAGGTACTAGCTGCTGGATCCTGCAAAAAGTGCAAAGTCAGAGCCCACAGGACCTCTATTTGATATGAGAGACAATGTAATGTTTTGGGGGTTTTTTGTTTTTTCACACACGGAAGCAAAAATCATGAATTGGCCCTTTTACTTTGCATATTTGTGAAGTAAATTTTGTAAACCCCATAAGTCTGCAATAGTCTGTGTAAATCCGTCCAGGGATGTCAAGGTAAAACCCAGACTTTGTGTCAGGACAGACTATGCTACAAGGGCAGGAGTGTGCAGGCTTGCCAGTAGTGTGCATGCATATCTATAAACACAGCAAGCTTCAGGATCAACTTTCAATAATAAAATATACCCTGAAGAGACTTTTTTCTTTCTAAACATCTTGTTAATCTTCGCTCTGATGAACTGATTGGGTTTTACAAAATTCCCTGGAAATATACACTTTACAAATAAAAGACTACTCATACCTTTGCTTATACTAGATGTATGTTTGATCCTAAATATAATGCAACTTTAAAGTTGTTGACATCAGGAAAACATATTGTCAGTAAGTCAGCACCGACGTAGACCTGCTGTTAGAGGGCTTCACAATTTACATCCACATTAATTGGCTTAGAATGGCACACAATGTTGCACAACCTCCATGTGACTGGACACAAGTGAGAGTGAGTAGACAGATGGTGTAGGGAGTAGTTGTAGAAAGGCTCTTTTGCTCTATAATGCACCTGAACATGCTGATAATTCCAAACAGGTAGAATGTTTGCCATCCAATCGATCCACTAGTTGTTGAGATATTTCAGTCTGAACCAAAGTGGTGGACACACTGACATTCCTACCCTTAACACCATTTTATAAGCCAGGCTAAATGAAGTACACTACTGATTGATCCAGTCCCCCGGGCTGCTTCTTCACACACTGTGGTGTTGGAAATTATCAGTTAACTTGTCGCCTTTCATTGTGCACAACCAGGATTTAATTTACCATTACATCTAACATGGCCAAAACAAAGCTTTATTAGATCCTGGGCCTCAAAACAAGCAAGTACAGACATAAAAGCTAACAGCACAGCCTCACATACTCACACAGAAATAGACAGAGCACCAGTGTCATCAGGGCGGATTAGTCACACGTGGCAAAAAGCACCAGAGTGATGGAAGACAGGGAGTGAAGAGCATGGAACAGAGAATGGGGGCATGAAAATCGAGATAAAGATGGCAGGGTGAAGAGAGACCGAGACACAGGGGAAGATAGGAGAATGGCCTGCTGGATGACCTGTCTTTGTTTGGAAAAAAGAAAGAGAAAGCTAGACAGCAAAGAACATGACCAGGGCCATCACCCATATCTGAGACTGGCCTCTGTCTCACTGACAGAGTGAATGAGAAAAAGTTGAAGCAGCAGCATTATCTGGAACTCTCCTGAGTGGAAAATCAGCAACAGGTACACGATATAGAAGTAAAATCTTTAATGATGCCTTCAGACACTGCATACATGTTTAATCCAACATGAGGCCATGTCCAGCTGTGACCAAAAGTTTACAGTGCTTTTGGAGTCACCAACAAGCTTCTGGTTGTATCTTTGATCACTTCTCTTGAAAGAATTAGTGCAGTTCAGCTAAATTTGTTTGCTTTCTGACACAGGCTTGTTTCTTCAGCACGGTCCGTGGGTTCTTGACAGAGTTTAGGTCAGGACTTTGGGGAGGCCAGAGTAAAACCTTAATTCTAACTTGATTTTTGAGTAATGTTGCAAACAGACAGACAGAAAAACCAACACCGATCGTCACATAACTCCGTCGCATTCCTTGGCAGAGTAATAATACCACCACCATGCTTGATGCTAGGTTTGGTGTTCTTGAAGTTAAAGGCCTCACCTTCTCTCTTACAAACAGATTTTTGGTCACTGTGGCAAAACAGCTCAGTTTTTGTTTCATCTGACCACAGAACTTTCCTCTCAAAGTCCTTTTCTTTGTCCACATGATCAGCAGCAAACTTTAGTCAAGCTTTAAGGTGTTATTTCTGGAAGAATCTGCACACATAAAACCAGCATCAGCTTTTGGTTTCCAGACTCTCAGACAGACACCAAAGCCTTCTGGACACAGACGCTGCTATTATCTTCCGTGCCTACCTGCAGTCATTACAATTTAAGACGATATGTTTTAATGCACTGAGGCTACTGAAGATTGCAACCATCAAACCTGACCTGAAAGAATGTAGAAAAACGTAAAAACTGATAACTTTATGTGGGGCAAATAAAGGGATGAATAGTAACAGTTCCATCATTGAAAAGAGGGAAAAAATTGTATAGCTAAAGCACTTGACAGAGTCAGCTTACTTTATTGCACTCACTTTCCTTTAGGCACACACACACACACACACACACACACACACACACACACACACACACACACACACACACACACACAGTGTACGTAAGCACACTGACACACTCCCCTTGCGGGTGGCCTGGATTAATGGCTCAGCTGTCCAGTATTGACAGCAGGATTGATGTTGTCTGATTCCCAGGTGCCTCATTTGACCACAGTCAGAATAGACCTCTTCTCAATGCTTCACTGACTTGCTCCATGCGTGTGTGTGTGTGTGTGTGTGTGTGTGTGTGCGTGCGTGCGTGCGTGCGTGCGTGCGTGTGTGTGTGTGTGTGTGTGACAGAGAGAAAGATGGTGTGCTGGCTCGATGACGATGCTTTGATAAGCATTTATTAGGAGCAGTACAGCAAGACGGAGGGCAGGAGGAGGAAAAAGTCAGTTTATGGAAAGGGTAAAGACAGTGAAGAATTATAATAGACAGTGTCAAGAAAAATACTCATTCATTTAGTTGTGTATGATAATACTTTTTTCATTTCTGTTCTATTAATTAAACCTTTAAACCCATTTCGATTAGATTAACGAAGACAGAGACGCGAGAGAAAAACACCAAAATGCAACAACAAGCAAAGAAACCATTGAACTGGAGAAGGCAGAGTCATCATAAAGACTAGTTCTTCAACCTTTTCCAACATGGATTACATACTGTACGCCCACAGCAGTGGTTGTACATCGCCCACACCACTCCCTGTACAGTCAGGAAATGTGGCTTCATGTCACTGTGGCTTAGAGGTGCTCTGTCGCAGTCATGAGAAGTCGGGAAAGAAAAGTTTAGGGCGTCACAAATCAAAACTGTCTCATAGAAACTATATTATTACAAATTATTACTAACCTTAAGCATAGTCCCAGTCAAGTTTCTGACTGTGTCGTAGGATAAATTGTGGGAAATTTCAAGTTTAGAATTTATTAGTTGTTGGGGGCAACCTGATAGCCAAGTGGTTCAGACTCCACTGTGTTCTGAAACCCATAATTTCAAGTGACTTACGACATGCAAAAGACAGTCTGGAGCTATGTGCAGCACACTCCCCAGGCAGGTAACGTGTATGTAATAGTCAATGTTCAAATGAGGTGAATTGTGAGTGTAGCATGTGGCCCACAGGGACAAGGCATCCAGCCAGGCACAGAAGACAGAATGTAGGAAAAGCTGATCTGCTGTGTCTGAATAGACCTAAAATATACGGCAGAAGTTTGCATTAGTGGTGAGGTCAGAATGAGGAGAACCTGATCTTAGAAGCAGGTTTCCATTCAAGTAGGCATATCAGGCATCTTCTATATGTAGTCAGTGTTTTTTAACAGCCGTTGTAGGGAGGAAAGACGTGTAAACAGAACTCTCACTGTCTCAATAGCTCTAAAGTGAGCTACAGAGGTGTAGTTTCATATAAATATCCTGTTGACAAGGTGATGTAGTGCCACTAAAAGTTTTGGAAACCAGTTTTGCTCACATGGTCACCGCTGCTTGATGGTTTGATTCCCAGCTAAGTGGGTCTTTTGCTGTATTTCATTCCACTGCTGTTTTCCCCTGATTTCCTGTGTTTTTCCACAACCACTATCATATAGAGGCTTAAAATGCCTTTCTTAAAGAAAGGGAAGATGAATTTGCTGGTTGGGAAGAGATCACACAAGAACAAAATGAACAAAATCCCTAATGGGACAAGCCGCATTTCCCACAACAGCATTCGTTTGTTTTTAGTGTCCATCAAATGTACATTTTTACCTTTCCCATCCAGTCACAGCACATTTTCATTAATACATCAACACATTCTCAAGCTGCACTGAAAACATATTGAATGACTTCTGCTGCTCTAATTTAAACAGCTCTGCATGTTGATTTTTCTCTACAAACTCTATTTTTGTTCACAAACCTCCCAACAGTGATGCTCAGCTGCAGCAGGAATTAACACAGTGACGAAGCTCTTGTGTTAATGCAACATTACAATACTGATTGTAGTGCTGCTTAGAAAATAACAACTACAGTATATAAAAATGATGGGAGGTTCTCCAGTGGCTTGTTGCATATTTAGAACTCCATCTGTTGGCTTTAGTTAAAAGACTGCAGCGCTGTGATCAGCGAGTATCTCCAAGGGCACGCTACGTGTTTAACAAATACTGTTATTTTATCATTTCATGCTTAATTAATTGTTACAGATGCATGGAAACGCGCCTCTGTGGACCGTGTGTAGCCCTCGAGGCTCATTATAGGCTTTTCTGTACAAAAATGTGTTTTGTATTTGCAGGTACAGTCAAGTGTCATCCCGTTGTTGTTCTGGCCCTGTGCTCCTTCATTGGTCTTTCCATGAGCATTAAATCTGCTTTGTTTTGGCTCTTTAAAAGTGCTGTGTAATCCTGTAAACACTGCTTTCTCATTTACATGTAATACGCCTCTCTCCTCAGGCAATAGCCTCTATCTGAGGGGGGAAATCTGTCTGTATTGCAGTAATTTCAGTAACAGGAACACAGATGAAGTGTGGGAGCCAAATGCTCAGGACTGTCTCTGGCAATCTTATTAAAATTTTTATAACCCTGTTACAGAAAGTGGAAACGTGTTTAATCTCATTCTATAGCATTTTATTTGTTGAACAAGTGTGATAAAAAGCGTACTAAAACTAAGATTATGTCCACGACATTGTAGTTCCACCACATTAAGAGGGACCACAGGATCCATAATATTTCCATCACTGTCAGATGCATAATACATTTCACATACTACGCTGCCACATCACCTCTTGTCCATTCGCCTCCCAATTATCCCATCTTTTCTCCGCTCTCTTCTCCTTGTCAGTCTCTGATTTTCATTCCACCTTGTCATTTTTCCTCTCTTTTCCCTCCTGTCTTTCCTTCTCTGCCTGTTCTTTCTCACATTTTCAGATTTATAATAAACTTCTAATCATTTGCTATATCAGGCGTGCCCTCTCTTATTAACATAGATAAAGAGATTAGTTCTGGAGCACACAGACGATAATACTGATTAATTGAGGAAAACAGCCTGTTTGCATTCCAAAAAGTGTTTAATGTTCCCAATTGTAAATTTTGAGGATTTGGTTCTCTAAATATGTGAATATTAAACACATTACAGTGAGGTGCAGAGAAACTGATCTGTTCATGTTGGACTGGATGTCACTTTACTGAATCTCACTCTCAGAGAGACTCAGAACTGGAGGAAGAGCCATGCCAGACTATTTTTTATTGACTTTTCCACAGCTTGTAATTGTATATAGCCCCATGTTCTCAGAGGATATCCAACTTTGACATGGACTTTAATACTATCTGTTGGTGGGAGAAATTTTGAACAGCAGGACCCCGGCCAGTGCACTTTCATCCTCTACTGCATTGCCACAGGCTGCCCCTCCACTTCACCTTGTTTTGGGCTTTAAACTGATCTACACTCATATACAGTAGTATGTATTAATGAGGATATATTCCAAGAGTACTTTAAGAATCACTGATGAGCTTCTCAGTTTGTGCAAACTTCAATTCAGCAGCTAAAAGCTAAAAAGACAGTTTATAGGAAAATATGCTATTTTTTTCCTTTGATACCTTTTTTTCTAAGTCATAGCTCACTTTTCCCTCATGCTATGTCTGTGTTTGCTTCCATATGCCTTCTGTATGACCTATATTCTGAATATAGCCCTTGCTTTTATCTGTCAAGGTGCAGGAGGTGGCATTGGCTCCTGTGTGTGACCAACGGATTTCCATGACCAGAGCACCTGCAGCACTAATGTAAAAGTGGTTGGATTAGGAGGATTAAATTATCAATGGGTGTGATAGCAGCTGGCATCAATCAAAGCCAATCAGATCAAATACTTTCACCCCTTTTAAATGCAGCTACACCTTGCCATGGTGGACCGACAGCTTTGTGTGATAGGGAACCGGCTGCATGGGGCAGATTAAAAGTAACCTGTCGTTCTCACTTATTTCACAAATCAAGATAAACACCCCAACACAACGAACCCAAACCCCGCGTCCTGACCTCCATATCTACACCCACCCACATTTACATGGAAGAACATGCAGGCGACAATGTACACAAACTTAAAGGAGGAGTTTGTGATTCTGAGTCGCTACACTTCCTGTCAGTGGATAAGTCCTCAGGAAATGCTGCTGTCCATTCTGTTTGTGCACTAAAAAAATAAAGTCTGGTGTTCAAAGACATCCCCACCGATCCACACAACACGAGTGCAGCTTGTGCACATTCATGTCCAGAACAGATTGAAAGGTATCTGTGAGACCCCAAACTTTCACAATCCACCTAAATATCAACAGCCTTTCTCCACAATCACATCTTTAAACTTAATACAGGAAAAAACAAGGATAAACAGAGAGTTACTGAGGTAGATGTAGAAACTTGAGGATAGTTTTTGTTGTGTTTCTCCTCTCATTAACGTACATTGTGTGTATCCTTGCAGACTAACGAAGCTGTTAAATGCTCTGGCTTCCTCATAAAATATTTGTCAGAATAATATTAGAGAGAATTTGAAATTCACCTTGTTTACTGTTTGCTTGCCAGCACTCTTCTTCTTGCTTACCTATATTTGCATATTTCTATGTTTCTTTGCACTTTATCACCATTAAATGTCAATCAGTGGAAAAGTGGAACTGCATGGCTGTATTGCTTTATGCATACAGACACAAACTACCAACAGAACACCGTTCCACTGCAATTGAATTAGCCACAATACCAAAGAACTTCTAGTAAAATCCAGAACTGAACTTAACGTCCTTCTTCTAACACAGATGGCCAGGCTTCAGTATATCTTTAAGACCTTATCTCAGCAGTGCCACCGTTGCATTTGACTAATTTTGTGTCAATTCTTTCCTGTAGTTTACATTTTGTCATCTCTACAAGTATCTCTGGCTGAGAGTTACATGTTTCTGGTCTGTTTTTACTGGTCTCAACAACGTCCCCAATGTCTTTTGTTCTCTTATGCAGTGTTTGTCTGTTTTCTGCTTGCTAACCCTTTCTTCCCCCTTTTCCCCCCTAACTCCAACCTGTAAAGGCAGATGGTGACCCTCACCGAGCCTGGGTCTGCTGAATATTTCTTACAGTTAAAGGGGTGTTGTTGTTTTTTTTGTTGTTGTTGTTGCATTTCTCAATTTACTTTTGTGAGGATTTTGCTTTACCTTGAATCAGTGCTATACAAATAAAACTGAATTGAGTTGACCTGAAGAGTAGACTTTGAGAAGGTAAATAAATATGATTCCACAAAGAAAAACAACTTTTATAGCAGCACACTGTTTCGCTTTTATACTTTTGTGTACAGTCAATATGTGTATTTTGAACACTAAGTTTTCAATAGTGTGGATTTGTTTCCACAAGAAAAAAACTAACGTGGAAGCCATCGTCAGAGGCCATCAAATGTGATTTTGTAAAGGTCTATATTTGTATTTTTTTCCACTAAATAAAGTTATAGATATCACACAGGATGCAGGCTTTTTGATAAGATTGTTCCTTAATAGACAAGGGCAAAAGTTTATCTTTGGATCCCAATCACACATGCACAAAGATTGTATTTATATATTTTTTGACATCAATTTTTTTTTTTGGCAATCCATTATATTCTATTCTCCTCAGGTAGTTTGAATGGGAGCACCATTAAACACCACAAAAGCAAAAACAAATCTGCTTGCAATAAAATGACCCCCTTTACGAGTGCAAGGTCATTTCACTTGATCTGCACTGCAATAAAAGTAGGATCCTGAGGGAGAGTCAGGTGTGTTTTCTTATATATATAACATGAGGAGGCAAACAAGCATACAAATTTCTGTTAAGGTTGTGCGTCTGTGTTTGTCCACATACAACAGTGTGCATGTGTGTACATTAAGCATAGCTGACCTCAGGGCGCTGCTCTGTTCTGCTGATAGAAAAGCTCACATCTGGCAGGTAGAAAGGGGTCAAATCCCACCTGACATGAGTGTGATTACACAGCCTTCTGGTACAAAAAGCACACCAGTGTACAGAGCTGGGTTACGGCCTCATAAGATGGAAGGTCACTAATCTCAGTTTGTTGGCTTCAAACAATCAATTAGACTTTATAAAAAGAGGCCCCTAAGCCCTGCTTTCAACTGCAAAATAATAAGAGAAAACAAAAACTAACACGGGAAGCATCTACAGTATTATTGCAGTACTGCTGAAGAAGAATATACAAATCAAATAAAATTAAGCTTATTTTTTTAAATGTAGCACAATTTTAAAAAACTGAATTTACCAGTGTGATGTACAAGTTATCAGACAGGCAGCAACAAAATTACTAGTATGTGTAAAAATCAAGACGGGATCAGACTTCCAAAATCAATTTGCAAAGCAAAAAAACCAAACAAAAAAAAAAAACAGTTTAAAACGCTAGAACAAGGCAAAGCATGGAAGTGAGTGTGTACTACAACTGTTGCCTGTTCTTCACCAGTCAAAGCTTTATGGGCACTTAGCAAAGAGAAAATCATCACATGAAATCTCTACTATGTTTCACCAGGAGGCATGTGGGAGACTTTGAAGTCAACTGGAAGAAGTGTTTTTGGTGTGATGAGACCATAATTAAGCTTTTTGCCCTCAGACTAAACATCAAACACCACATCCCCAAAGTGAAGCATGGTGGCGGCAGCATCATAATGTGGGGATGCTTCTTGCCAGCAAACCCAGGAGAGCTTGTAAAGGTAGAGGGTAAAATGAATGCAACAAATATAGAGAAATCCTGGAGGAAGACCTGATGCAGTCTGCAATAGAACTGCAACTTGAGGGAAGATTTGTTTTCCAGTAAGACAATGACCTGAAGCATACAGTCTAAAGACAACAAGGTGAATGTTCTGATAAAAACATGTACATCTTGAGATTTTTCTAAACCAAAAAAAGTCAATAAAGGAAAAACATTTCATTGAAAGAGGCAGGCTGTTTCAAAGCTTTGGCGCTGCTACTGCAAAGGCACGATCTTTCTTATCCACCAGCTTCGATTGTGGAACAGTTAAAAATAGATGTTCTGAAGATCTGAAAGGCCTTGAGGTAGAATAGGGGCAGCGAAGATGCCAAGTCATGCATGGCTCTAGCAACTAATAAAAGAACCTTAAAATCAATGTTGTAGTGGACACATGGAATGTTCACATTTTTAATGCTTTCATTAAGGAAAAATATAATCCCACATGTAAGAACTGCACTCACTGCTCAGCATGACTTGGACGTCCCACTGAATCCCACACACAAAGAAACATTACCACCATTATCTCTTTTTCCATTCATGTGATTCTAATGTTAACAGCGGTCTACCTTCACCACGTCTGTTCACATTGATATTCAGTCCACGAGTCAACCTTGCCTCCAGAGGTTGACATTACAGTAAAGAGAGTTACCAGTAACTAATGAGGGACTCAGACAGCATCTCACCATAGATTAGAGCCGAGGGTAACTAGAAAGGACACATGGTGATGACATCAAACACTTTCTCATGTCCCTCTGGCTGCCTCTCCCCAGTAGTCTACCAGCCTCGAACACACACTCACATGCACACACACACACACACACACACACACATGCTGACACATGCTGGAAAACTCACATACACATGCAGGAGATACCATTTATTTAGAGAGACTACTCACTGACAAATACAGTACTGCAATACGCACCACATGCATATTCTACATCGTGCACGCTTCTCCCTCTACATTTCTTTGTCACTCTATCGCTTTCATCCACTCACATGCCGACTCGCTCTGATGTAATCACATGTAACATCTGATCTCAGATCAAATTAGTTCTTGGTGCAGATGAGTGTGATCGCTATCATTAGGATATGTCAGGACTTAAACATAACACCACTCACTACTGTACGTTCTCTCTCAGAACAATTCTCCCTCAAGATTGCTCGTCTTCTGCTCATTCACATTAGCTCAAACCTGCAAACTGAGCTCGTTTCTTCAGAGCAATCTCCTCCTGACATCCTGGTAATGAGGCACAATGTTGAGCTTAGTGTTATTAGGATCTCAGTTATTGGACATGGTGGATTAATTCAAACTGAGAGGGAAGACTGCATAAAATGCATTTATTATTGATCTGTGAAGAGCACGCACCACAGATTAGCTCAACAAGCTCAAGGTTTAAATTTCATTACGTGCCTTTTTAAGGTATTTTACTACAAAAACATTATGCACAACTGCCCTACAGTCCAAAGTTAGAGCTCATTTTTATCTATGCCAATGATGATAAACAGATTTTCACTACATTATTGAATTTACAGATTGTAGTATGTGGTAAATAAGATGTCACCTTAAAATTGGCAGCATTATGATGCATTCATCCCAACGGACTTCAGACACTTTAACTGGTAGAGACTATTGGATGTAGACACTGTGGAAAGAGGCTGCAGTTGAGTGACAGCTAAATGCAGACAAGTACAGGACAGTTTTTATTAGAAAAGCTGCAATAAAATGACTTGAGGAACAATCTGATGTCAGTAGAATAAGCAGGAAATGGTAGGGATTGAATAAAACCATTTTTAATCTGTCATGAGAGTCGTAACAGTCGTGCTTTTCCAGATATTGCTTGATAACTTTTCATTGTGGTTATTTTCATTAGTGAAGCCCTTGCTGTTCACAATTCATCCCATGAAAATTAATTCACTCTAAATGATGTATGCCGTTGAGGTGGACATTAATTTGAAATGTTGCTATTATGATTTTTTAAAAGATTCTGCTTAAATAGCCATTGTCCAGCTCAGTGAATTAACACAGTCAGGCAAGCTAGTTGAGGCTTTCTCTTTACAGGATCTGTCCATGTATGTTCTGGCTAATCTGAAAGAAACAGCATACAAATAATAATTAAATATGGTTACTAAAATATACAACTAAGGTTAAGGACTCCCCTTAAGCCCAAACTCCCAACTTGCAAACCCTTACTTCCCAACTTGCTGCAAAACATTGGCACACTTATTGCTTTGGCAATGAATATTGGACATGGAGCTAAATTGTGATGGCGTAGTTTAACCAATACCATAACCTTTCCCTAAAAGTAACCAAGTAGTTTTGGTGCCTAAACTGACCAAAATACTTTTGTACCCCGAGCAAAGACAAACAAAGTGGCTGAAAACAACTGGAGACAGCAGAACAAACGTAAACAGCAAGCAGCAGCCCTGAACACAATGGTCTGAAAAGAATCAACTATTAAAACATAGGCATCTTATTTCTTTCCCTGTGGGCCAAGACTGTGTTTAATATAGATGTTGGGATCAACCATACAAATTTGCAAGTCAAAGTTCAAAGTGTTTATGCTCTGAAATGACCTTGAACCTCGCTATTGGATGCACCTGTTACCAACTATGTGTGTCTGTGGAAAGTCAGATAGTTTGCATTTGTCATACATGTCTTGTTTTCATTTCATACAACTATCAGAAAATACCAATATAAGCCTCTTATTAAGGATTCAGTCATTTACATCCGTGTGTTGTACAGTTTACAGAACACAGCTTTCTTTCCACCGTGTACCTCTCTTTAATGAACACATCTGTACAACCTGTCTCATGCCATACTCTATTTGTTTTATAGTTTCACTGTTTGCACTGTCTGCAGTTGGTCAATACTGAAAAAGTAGGATTTAATTCTGGGATTAAGTCCCACGTGGCTCATTCTCTCCTTGAAAATTTCCTTATTGAAATTTCAAATAGATATGACAGGAATTTGCATAGCCTTTAATGCATTTCAGTCTTAAATCCACAAAGGCAAATAATTGCTCTCTTACTCTTGTGCAGCTGCATTTTCTAGAACCATATTACATGGATATCAAAAGACCACACACACCAGCTGCTCAAGATAGTGTTTTATAGCCACACTTCATAAGAGCTACTAAAAGCAGTGCTTTCTCCACACTACGTGATTTCCAATAAAAGCCGACACCGAACACAGTCCTGCCAACTAACTTGGCCCTTTTCCACAGGAAGTACACACACACTCATACACACACACTCTCACACACACACACACACACACACACACACACACACACACACACACACACACACACACACACACACACACACACACACGCACACACACGGATAGAGCTGACACATTCTTAGATCTATGGGCTGTCCCTATACAACCTCCCATAGCGCTAAAGAGCAGAAATAAAGCTGTTTTCACATCATAAAGTCAACAGTGTAACCGCAATGTGCTTCTGGGACTGACATCATTTAGCCCAGAAACTTAATGAAAGAGCCCCAGTGCCCCGGAAAGAATTTGCAAAATGAGGAAAATTAGATGACATACATTTAAAAAAAAAAAAAAAAAAGGAATCAAAACAAAAGATTTCAATCAGCAGAGTGTTTGTCGTCAGCTGTGGGCACAGAAGCCAAATGGGCTCAGCAGGGAAAATCTACAGCAGCTCGGGAAAGAAAAGGAAGGAAAGGAAAACATCAAAATAAAATAGGAAGAAGTTGAAAGAATGAAGCAGTCACAAAGTGCAGCGAGACTGCAAAAAGAGTTAGAGGAACAATCGTTGGAGGGACAAAACGAGAAAGACACCGATGGGTGCTGAACTGCTGAGCAAGGAAGACGGAAAGACAAAATCAGAGGTGTCGATGGAAATGCAGGAAGACAGAAACATGCAGACAGAAGGAGACGAGGGAGGGAGAGAGACAGACAGAGAGACAGATGCTGCAGGACTGAAGAAGCAGGCGGAGGCCCCTGCGGAGTCAGCGTGTCAACAAAGTTCTAATTGCCATCTCATGGTGGACGGTCCGGGTGGGAAGATGATAGTGGGGGGAGGAGGAGAAGGGAAGGAATGTGGCAGAGATAAGGCGGTGAAAGACAGAGGAAGGACACTGGGAGTGGCATGTCTAGCAGGATTAGGATCTGTCTGGGCTGAAAGAATGCGAGGTTATCACTGCACTGAGGTGTTCACACAAACAGACGCACACAGAAAGATACACTTTTATCCCATATAGATGACATTAATTACAGCTACTGAACACACAGTCTAAAACTAAAAGCACACAGTCAGACACGTCTGGTTTAAGCTTCAGAATGTTTGCAGTGGACAATACCCTAAAGATGATGCTTTAAAACAGGCTTTACAATGCCTACAAAAAGAATTTGTGAGTGAAAATTCCCAACTGGATTAAGCTTTGGGCTCTGATTCAGCCACCTGGTGGTCATTAAACCATTTCTGTCCAGTGTGGAACTAGATAAATCACTTTAAAGGGGGTATCACTTCTGCAATCACATTTTATGTTTTTAGCTAATTGACATTACTTTGTAGAAATCTGTTTACACTTTCACATGAAAGAGTCTGTAAATATACAACTGAGAGTTGATCAACTGACGTGTACAAAGTAAAATCCACATGTTAATATCTAAAGCAAGTATTTTCACAAAAGACATGATCTTCACCGGTTATATTAGTTGTCAAAGTTTGAAATCAGATGAAGCTCAACACAAGAGAAAATCTTAAAAGTGACAGTGATGAAAGCATTTTGGAGGTAACAGATTCCTGGTGGAGAATATGAAAACTGCCAGACTGGCTGCAGCAAACTATATAGTGGTTCTCATCAACGTTTAAATTTTTCCTGTTTTCCAAGAGGGAGTTCTGCTAGTGGCAGCTCAGTGATATAAATGAGATGCAACAAAGTTTTAGCAACAGACCAATGCATTAATGTAACTGCCATTTCTCTATTGAAAATCAATGTAACATTTCCTGTGTTTATAATAAACCCACTACATGTTGCAGAAGGTCATTGTTCCAGTTTTTGGTTGTAGAGATTGGTCCCATGGCTAAAGAACATCCGATACGTAGAACACTGACTTCAAAGGTGATGAGGACCAACCAAATGCACCGCTAGACTTAAGTGAACACTGCAGCCAGTCTAATGTACAAAACCACCCCTCAAAATGAAACACAACTGTGCACAACATGGACTTCAAATACCCCATATGACTTTTTTTAGCTGTCAAATGGGGTATTTAAACATGTATTTAAGAGTTGATCAGTAGAAGCTACTCCTGCAGACCTGATCAATACGATATCAATATTAACATTAGCTTTGAAGATAATCCACACCACCTCTAGAGAAACACTGTCAATTCTGCACAAGACTATTAATTTCTAAAATAATAAATATGTGTAAAGACATCTCAGGAAAGTATGACATGGCAGCAAAAAGAAAAACTAACTGCAATAAGTCAGAGTGGAACAAGTGGGTAGAGCACCATGCCCTATCCTACAACCCTTGGCCAACTGTTACTGTTAATGAGCAGCTTGTGGCATTCAGGGTCTGCTGCCCTTCCTCCTAGTGCATAGTAATCATGATCAGGACTGCATGTAATGATACTTCATTAAATATATGGATGTACATGGTAACTATATGTAGGGAACAAGAAGAGAAAGTACCTGGGGATATACATTGCCCTTCCTTTGCACAAGCTGAGACCATAAGATGGAGCTGATAATGATTACATTAGTACCATTAGACAAAACCACCCAGAGATCCCACAACAATCAATGCTTCACTACATTCAAAGAACAGGAATAAATATAAAGCTTGTCTGAATGCACCACAGGGATGGGAGAACCTAAGAAGCGTCAATAAAAATGTGGTGACATGGATGTACCTACAAAAGAACAACTCCAGTTTGGGTACTTGTGATGCTGTACATCTTCCTACTGTTCAGTGTACAACATGTAGGTGTTCTGGTTCTGAATCCAGACTGGATGAGACAGAGGCTTCACAAGAACCAGCTCTTCCCTGTGTGTCACATCCAGCCCCTACTCTTAGGCCACTTCCTTATTTCCTGCTTTATTTTGTCATTTCCTGATGCTTACTCACTTTTTCCTTATTGCAGGTGTCTTGACACTTCCTACTCTTTGTTTTCCCTCCTGTTTGATCACCTTCACCTGTGTGAGATTGTTTCCCCTCTACACTCACCCTTTTTCTCAAGTTCCTCAGCAGTTCTTGTGCTAGCGCCTCAACCACCGACTATCGAGTTTACATATGGATATCTCTGCCTGATTATTGTGCTCTTTGTGAGCCTCCTGAGTCATGCATCTGGAGTCCATTTCCTGTTTTACCAAGTGATACTGGGTAACTGGGCAGGGCTTTAATAAGACTTTAAATTCAAAGGAGGGAGCTTTTTCCAAAGATTCAAGCTTCTGCTGTCACTTTGGAGAATTTTCAGGACAATGCTGGAGCTTCATCTGCCAAGTAAGTGTGTTTGACACAGTTGCATGTGTTTATGTTTCACTCTTACCATAACCTGATATGACTACGTGTGAATGAGTCCTCATTAAAATTGCTGTCATTTAGCCTTGATTACAGTCAGTGGCAACGAGAGGAAACACAGTAAGCTGTGTTAATCCAAGAATGCTAGAAAGACAGTATAGATGTGTGAAGTGCAACAACAGCCTTCCCTTCCCATGCATATCAATGAGCCTTGGGCATCCATGATGGGCTGGTGGTTCTCCAGTTGTCCTCCCTTGGATCACATTTGGTTGGCACTAACTCCTGAATACCATGGAGATCCCTCAAGACCTGCCATTTTGGAGTTGCTCCAACCCACAATGGCTCGTCTAGTCATCACAATATGGTCCATAAAAGATTTTCTATGCTTTCGACACATCATCTTCAAAAATTGACTATTCACATGTTGCTGAATGTATCTCATTGCTTGACTGATGCTTTTAAAAAGAGAGAATTAACGTAGTTCACTTTATCTGTCAGGGATTTTAATGTTGTGGCCTGTCAGTGTTTACTGTCATTTATATCTAAAATTAAAACAAAGAGAGAACATGTAGTAAATAAACAGGTACGTAAATGCAGAATAGAACACTAAAACTAATTAAAGCTAAAAGTAGGCTTCACATAAAAGCGATAGCATTGAAATACAGTCAACATCTGGTCATCTTTCAAATTAAAATTGCTCACTGCATGCTACAAAATAAATAAATAAATAAGTAAATAAATTGCACTGTTTTGGCCCACATTTGCACCAGCTTTAGCTCTGCATGACAAAACTCAGCTCCTGCATTAATTTTAATGGACACAGACCAAGTAGCAGCGGTAGCCAACGCTGATGGCAAAAAACATGCCAAGTTGAACCACGTTCAGACTTTTTCATTACCCAGCAAGATGTCGTGGTGACCAGTCAGATACAGGAAATGTTGCGCTGTGTCTACATAAACAACAAAACATGAGCAACATGTTATAGAGCCCCGGTATTAAACCTGCACATAAACAGATCCAGGTGGAGCATTGAGCTGTAGGTGACCTGCATTAGGGCAGTACTCAGACCCTTGTGTAGAAATACTGTAGATGTGTGCAAAATAAAATGAAACTGAATTTGAAGTGTAAGGATACAATATGTTGCATTTAGATGGTGTGGTACAGGTAAAACGCTCACTAATTTTTACATCCATATGGATCACTTTCTTCAATTTATATTAAAAGAGCATTGGCAAAATTTAGTTTGAATATCAAGGTTATTAAGACGGCTCTATGATGTGTTTGTAGAATTAAAACTTTATCATTTCTGAGCAAAGGGTTGGATATTATATACAGTGTAAAAACAGACAGACAGACAGCTGAAGTACAAAATACAGTATGGCAAAAAGTGAATAAGAATGTGTCGGTTTGTCTACAACTCTGAGCTGGTGGGTGAAGGTGGGTGGGTAGAAAAGGCGGACCTGAAGGGATCTGAAATATCTAGAGAGTTTGCACATGGCTGGGGAAGAATGATGCGAGGTGAACGTGAAACTCAAACCTCTGAGGATGTAGAATCCTCCCTCACGCAATTCTCTGCTTCTGTTTTGGCAGAATATATCTGATAAATTTGTCACTCAAACTGGACCTCCAGGATTGTTTTTCATGTCCCGCTCAGTACCTGTAGTGTTGTTAAAAGGCTTTTTCTGACAGAAAGGCACAGGTGTAAACAATAATAGAGAAGACACAGAGCAATCTCCAGCTGACATGATAGCTAGGAGGCAGGTAACAGCTGCTTACCACTGTTACACAGATTTCTGTAACCGCCACGCTGCGTGACCACAGACAACACCGGTGGAAACAAACATGAAACAATGTCTTGCTCTTTCGACTGCTTTCTGTCTGGATTCTGACAGAATGTGATGCGATGGAAAGCACCACATTTACACTGATTCAGTGCATCTGCCACAGTGGTGTCAGGGTAAAAGATGGTTCCTGTTAGCACCAGTGTGACGACAAACTGATGCTGAAACACCTTTCAGGACAAAAAGAAAGACTGCGAATGTTGAATATGATTTATTTTGTCATAAGTGTTGAAATAAGAAGAGTTAGAACAGCTCAGATTACATCTGAAATCTAAAAAGTGTCACAGGAGGACGTGTGCACTCGATCTTGTCTCCTAAAAACTATGTGTCTGTGAGATTAAACTGCATTTTCAATTAAGACAAAGTCTGCTTAATGGTGGCAGCAGAAGTTCAATGTAGGACTTCACCTTGGAGGCGTTCATGTCTTGTCTGGGACCAGGATTTTTAGATTTACCTTAATTTTTACTGACTGTTTGGTAAGGTTTAGGAAAATATGATGCTTTGGGTTAAAATATACATGTGGGAAAGCAGTACAGTAAATGGTGAAGGTATTGTATGTCGATTACAAACTTATTGGGATATATTTCAAACAAATCCAAGAGAATATGTATTGAGAAGGCAGTTTAGTTTTATAAGAATGGGATTTTATTATAATATCCTCTAATGCTGCATGTTGTGTGGCCACAAAATGCCCCTCATATCCCCAGTTCTAGAACAAAACCCTGCTTATCGGATCAACGGCTACTCATAGCATGCTCTCTTTTAATCTGTTAACATTGTTATTTTGAAGAGGTGTTTTTACAGTTTTTTGTTCCTGGTAATCATTTCAGCCTGATGGCTTCAATGCTGCTGTCTGGAATTTATGCAGATAAGATTTTTTTTTTTTTTTTTGTGACACGTAGGTTAATAGCTTACTTACAATATTTGAAATCCAAATGGGGACCGGCCTGTGGAAGCATGTAGTTGGTGTTGTGTAGAGTCGTGTGAAAATGAGGATCACCGTCTCATTAGTGATGTCAACACAGTGGTCAGTGTTACTGCTAATCTGACAAGGTAGGTCACTAGGATTTAAGTTGTAGAAGCTGGGACACAAATCATACAACTTTCTTGTCCTTCACATGGTGTACATCCACATTTACTGATTTTGTCTTTCATTTGTCTTATGGGTTTGATTTTGCATCAGTATATGGATCAATCCAGAATTGGAAGACATTTGGGCTTCAAATTTTTTGAAAAATAAACCTTCTCTTTTCCACTTTTCTGCTCCACATTGATCAGTTAAAAGTAATAAACTATCAAAGGTTTGATTGGCTCAGCTTTTACATCAGTGATACCATTTTTATTTTTGCTGTTTGCTAACCATACTCTAATCACAGTAACAGGGTTGCTAATCCATGCTAATGTGATCTTTTTCTCAGCAGTAGAAGCTAGATATTTAGCTGCTGTTACTGCTGACCAAGAGGACAAACTGACTGATGGAAAACAGTCCAAAGAATTAGTCTGATCCTGATAATATGAGGTAGAGTGAGACATTCAATCAAGGCTGACAATGTGATGAAAAGATGAAAAATAGAAAAGAGGACATAGCTTTGCTCTACCCATTCTTTAGGAAAACTGTTTGATGATGTAAACATCAAAAACAAGACAGGAAACAACAGAAACGAGACACAAAATGACAAAAACAAGACATAAACCAACAAAAACAAGACAGGAAATGACAGAAACAAATTAAAGGAAAAAAAGAAGACACAAAACGACAAACCTAAGACAGAAAACAACAAAAACAAGACATAAAATGATAAAAACAAGACATAAAATGACAAAAACAAAGACATAAAATGATAAAAACGTCATCGATGGTTTATACTAACATGTAGTGGGACACATGTTCCATGTATAATAATTGTTATTTAAAATATTATGTTGATTAAAAATTTTTTTCCACAATTACAAGAGACATCAATGAAAAAATAAAACCAAAAAAGAAGATTTAGATTTCATTTTAATGGTTTTATTAGAGATTCAGTTTGGTCATCAGGGGGTGGGACAAGAGAATAATGGTATTTTAGAGGGAACTCCAGACTTATTTGGTATTTTAAATATATTTTCAAACATTCTTTTCTTCTAGTTTTTTTAGATTAGGTCTCAGGACAAGAACATTTACACAACAGCTGCATGTTTTAGGATTTTGTACATTGATTATTTGAAATTTGATGGGTGGGATGTAAAATGTTCTGGACTGACACATAGCTTGAACTAAGCACTTGAATCCTAAACTACCATGAAAGTTTTTGTTCTTTTGTGACAAAAAAAAGTCAGAGAATAATTAATCTTTCTTGAGTTCAATATATCTTGTGCTTTAAAAAAAGTTCTAAGTATGTAGATAAAATATACAAATCCATTGCTGTAGTCCTCCACAAGGTTTTTGTTGTGTTTTAGGCCATTGTTGTACTCTGCATACTGACACAAATTTTTCAGCAGATTCAACTGTAGTGAGAAGAGTTAGGTCAATTAAAGGTAACTTTAGTTCCTTTGCAGTGCAGCCAAGCGTTTGCCGTATTGCATGTTTGCACTTATTAAAGTAGCACGCTGTCTTGCAGGGTCACGGTCCAGTGTGTTGTGCTGGAAAGAATTAGGTGCTTAAAATAAATTATAAGCACTGAAGATTGGAGCAAGAGGTGCAAACAGTGTCCAAGGTCTGAGATTACAGGGTGGCGGAGACACTGCACAGTAAGCAGACTGTAGATATGTGCAGTAATGGCACATCACACTAAATATAAACAGGAAAAAAAAAGGCAAACAGTTGTGTAGTACAGAGTCAGAGTGGGATATTGTGGGCCTGTACAGGAGCTGGTGGGCTTAATAAACAGGTTAACAGCTCTTGAGGGGGAAAGAGATGTCTCAGATTTAATATGCCAGCACACTATGCCAAAAGAAAGCATTTGGAACAGATGGCTTGGTGGGCAGGGACCATGGCAATTCCTCTGTTTCTTTTTCTACAGCCTGATGCAACGTGTTTCATTTCCATAGCTGACATTCATTCACCCACAGGGCCGTGAGGGAGCAGCGCATGGAGCAGGACTCTCACCAGGTGGAACTTTACCTCAGTGAAATGGAGAATGTTGAAATATTTTTAGTCGCCCACTTGTAAAAATGGAACATTGCCGTTTGTGGGACAGTGAGCTTCCTTGGTTGCAACGTTTTGTGATTTCTACCGAAGTGATCTTATCTCATTGAGCAAATTAGTCAAAGTGATCCTAAAGTTGGTCCTTGATCAAAAACCTTCCAGGCGGATATTAACACAGTCGTATGTGCGATGAGAAACTTTGTAGTGAGAACAACCAAGGAAATTGTGCTCCCATGTTAACAAAAAGTGTTTCTGTCCACAGATGGGCTGATTCATGCATCATTGCTCATTTGAATAAAATACTGAAGTGGATCGGGTACGGTGAATTAACTCAGCGGTCATAAGGAATCAAAACAAGAAACCTTGGAGTCCCTACTGGCTTTTACTTTGAAACTAAAATCTACAAATTAATCAAATATTTGTTAAAATGGTATCACTCACTCCATTCTAGCAGACTGGAAGTCACCCTCGTCTTTTCAACCCCTCCTTTTGATCCTTCTATTATCTGCTCCTCAGCTTTTCATCCCTCTATTTCTGCTTTGTCCTCCTTTATCGCTCCATCTTTCTGGCCCTCCTCCTCATCAGATGAGAATCACAGAGTATCTTTCTTAAGTGCCATTCCTTAAATCCATTCCCTCCTCCGTTCTCCCCCCTCGCCCCAATCTCTCCACCTCTTCTTTGATCCTCTTATTGCCCTGGTGGAGTGCACTAACTTTCTCTGGCCTCTTTTCATGGCCAGTTTTACTGCAGTCCAATAAAATGCATCATCAAGTTGAAATGCAACAGTAAACTCCCTGACACTCCCCCAACAAAAAGCAAAGGGGGACACATTACGACCACCTTAAAATGGACCCAAAGTCATTCCCAAAGACCGTGGCAAATCAAGTCCTGTCCAAATGCCATGAAACGGGCAGCGCTATAAAGAGATGAAGGGAAGTTTTTCAGTGTGTTTTTCTTCCGTGGTGATATTCGCAATGCAGGTCAAAAACAGCAGAAACGACACCAAGCAGTGATCATATAACCCCAGTTTATCAGGCCTGAAGCAAAAGAAATACATTTTGTAATATTTCTATCTGCATATTCCCCGTTGCATCTTGATATTGGCATATTCTGAAGAACTTTCTAATCCCCTTCCTTGAGATTTCATTAGACAAAAATCATTGCAAATAAAAAATGCTCTCTATGCTGACTAATTATTTTCTGAAAAATGAGAGTCAGTCTAAGTAGCAGCAGCTCAGTATTCAGTTCAATCTAGAGGTTGGGAGACAAAGATCAAGGAATAAAACTGTTAAGTGTTATTGTTAAAGCAGTTATCAAAATTAAACAATATGAAAACAAAGACAGAGGACAAACCTGCAGAGGTTTATGAGCCCAATCTGCTGCTCTTCACTGCTTCTTAGAGCTTTATAGTGAGTTTGAGGTCACCTGTTAGTAGTCTCCCCTCAACTTTACTGCTTTGCTTTATTCTTCCTGCATCACTTTAAGCTACAGCAGGCAGCTGTTTTAAATAAAGACCATTTGAAGCCTCCTTAGCTCAAAGCTGTGGAACATGGTGAAGCAGATTGTATGTAAAGATGACATCATGACAGCTCTGCAAAATCAGAAGCATCTCAGAAAAGGGCGATGCCATCTTGGGTCGCTGACGTCATTTATATCCAGACTGGGAGAGAGACATCAATAACAATACTGCTTAAACTCTGGTTATAAATTATGTGACTAGATCAAGATAGCAGCATATTTTTTTCGTGAAATTTTTACTGATGATTCAACTCCAGGGTGATCCATAACAGTTAGTTTTGGGAAGATGAAGCTGCCTTTGTACACAAACTGTATGGTGGAAAAAGCTCCTGCATTAAAATATTATGCCAACAACAATCTATATTGTACTGTCAACTTGAATAGTGGATCATTCTGTTTTTTTTCTCCATCCATCCATCCATTCTCTATACACTGCTTAATCCTCGTTAGGGTTTCGGGGGGCTGGACTCTATGCCAGCTAACTTAGGGTGAAGGTAGGGAACACTTGTATTCACACCTACGGACAATTTAGAATCACTAGTTAACCTCAGCATGTTTCTGGACTGTGGGAGGAAGATGGAAAACCTGGAGAAAACCCAAACATGTACAGAAGAACATGCAAACTGCATGCAGAAAGATCCCAGGAAGGCGGAGACGTGAACCGGGAATCATCTATCTACAAGGCGAAAGTGCTCCAGAGATTTTTATAATGAATAAAATGCAAAACATGCTCAAACCTTCCCAGATAGGTGATCCTAATCTAAAGCCACATGTTGATGAGGTCATGTGACTTTACATCTTTGTCTATATATGCAGGCTTTTGGACACAAAACTGAAAAATGGTGCACCTAATTCATAATTAAGTTTTTTATCTTATTACCCTCTGCTAGCTCTCAGCATGAAAACTTTATGGTCTGGATTTCTGTGGCAGGACACCTCTCCCGGGGTTTTATGCCACTGCTGTGCTTAAGACTGGCACTAAGTGTGAGTTTGTTTCTCTGAGGACAGCAACTCCTTTTGGCAACAATAACTTCTAATTTAGTGGGTGACAAGCGCTTGATGGCATAACTGTGTGGAATTACGGCACCATCATTCATCCCCAATTATCAAGAAATGATCTCATAATGGTGGAAAAAAGATGTGATTATTACAAGAAGATCCTGCCACAAAGGTCACTCTGACTACACACTGTCCTGGCATCTGGACAGGCACGAGGTGAAAATCAGTTACTGTCAGTATCACAGAGACCACAGAGCTCATCCTGCCAGGTCCAAAATATGCTTCTGGCCAAGCCCTGCTGAGCCAGCCTCATAGATCAAATGTTTCAGAGGATTCATTCAACATTAGAGAACCCCAACTCATGAGGATCTTCTCCAAATACGCCCTCATTAGGTTGGTTCTTTAACAACAGCAATGACATATGAACAGCAATTATCAGCAGTTTCTTTTCAAGATTTACAAAGGCACAAATAAAGTGCATGAGACAAAAATGATAAAGTTACTGTAAGCAGCCATAAAATGTCTAGATATGCATAAGTTTCAGTGTGAAAGCTAACCAAATGCTATTTGGCTGATGGGGGACCAGTTCATGCAACATTATGACCTTAGACTGTAAATAAAATAGGAATGCAGGCACTCTGACATCACCTATTAGTTTTTTGACTATCGTTTTGCAGTTATAAATTTGGACTTTAGTCATCACCATCTTAGTCTTCTAAATGTGACCAGCGAGGGGTGGATCTGAATGAGAACCTGACGACATTCCTTACACCCATGTGGTAGGAATTTGAGATTCAAAGGTAGTCACTACTCCAAACACACCCTGCTTTATTGTGTATTTTCTTTGCAATGGGACAAAACTAACCTCGCGTTGTATCAAATAGGACTTGAAACTAGTGTTTGGAGACTATAAACCCATTAGGAAAAGGTTTACTGAGGTAACAAAAGTAAAAAATAGAGTTACTTTCCCATAGACTTCCATATATTCAGATTTATTTTTGAAACTGGAGGAGTTGAAAGAATGCAGGTTGAATAAATTCTACATTGGCTTCACCTTTTAGACAGAAGTGCATCTCTTATATGAAGCCTGTGATTACGACACCGTCTCTTTTTGCCCCATCTCCTCATCACTGCAGAGTTTTTCTAGGCACTAAATGTTAGCAGCTTTGAGCAAAGCTAGATTAAACACATGTAACCAAAAAGTAAGTCATTATACCACTTCAGGAGCATGGATTTGGAAAGGTAACCTTCAGAGGAGGATGTTAAAAGTATGCCAACATTTCTACTTTAAAAGAACCTCCAAAGAGTTAAACGCAAACCCCTGCTTATTATTCTGACTGCTCCATACAGTTAAATTACATTATATGTAGGAAAAAAACAAAAATAAAAGTGACAAAATTCTGACTCCTAGTGGACGTGCGCATCATGTGTTTCCTTAAGTCGTAAATGACTACACAATGTCAAGTTGAAACAGTTTAAGTTGTTGCACTCATTGTGACTCTGTCCAGAGAGATGTTACAATGCCAGCTTTAATAGATGAACCTTAAAATAATGGTTTGCAATTTCTTTGGGTATTTAGTATTTAGTCTAGCCCAACCTATACATGTGGTGATTAAAGTAAAAGGCCAGTTGCTAACATATGGTAGGAGTCGGTTCTGATTTTCTTTCATTGACCTTTAAGAATATTGTTGACCATCCTGGCTACCATAAAAAAGTAGAAGAAAAAGCATTTATTGTCAAAAACAGCATCATAAAGTTTTTTTTATGCATATCCCGGCCTTGGAACGTAAAGTTAAGGGTCCACCAGTGGTAGCTTGGCAGCGCTGCGGCTAAAATTCCAAACTTTCTGACTGGTAAACCAAAACCTCAACTGTCAAACCACTAATGCACGAGTAAAGTACTAATGTGACGGACAATGAGACCAAAAGTCAAATGCTGAGTTTACCAGTGCCAAACAACATCCTTTTATATGGTGTGATAGCATCGGATAAAAACCAACGAGATCAATCTAGAGAATGGATAAACCCACAGTGACCACAGTTTGCACATTAAAACAGAATAAAGCCTGGATGAGACTAATGCAAGTTGTAGCACAGCACTTTACTCTAAACCAAGTCTGCAAAGTAATCCTAATTAAGATCAAATTAAAGAGAATTTCAGCAAAGAAGTGAAGGACCTACCCACGGCCCACTATAGAAGAACAATTTTAATTTGCAACTTAATTCCAACTATATTTAATGCCAACACTACTTCATCTCTGCTTCTGAATGTAAACAACTTAATGGAAAACACCGCCAACACATTTTCATCACAACCTGTAGCAAAATACCGAAAGTCAAAATGTCAAGGTATCTCTTAAAATGTAAAAATGTAGCACTGCAGTCTGTCTTTAGAAAAACAAAGTAAGAAGACTGGCTGACTGCCTCCTACGCAAAGTTACAAGCCTCCAGTTTGCACTACTTATTAGGGTTTCTATCTATTGATTTCACTGCACCTTTACACCTCACCCTGATGTCATCGGCCGTATATTCTGATACTAAAGGAAACTTTCCCTCACTTCCAGCTCATGAAGTTTCAGGGAAACTTATGAACCTCTCCAGATAGAGTGGACACAGACATCTCAATATTTCCTCTCTTTGCATCGACAACCCTGTGAACAAGTCGGCATCGGCTCATTCTGTTGGGAAGACAGAAGCTGAAAGACAGATTTAACGCCCGCGGAGTCTCTGTGTGTGTCTGTGTGTGTGAACAAGTGTGTGTCCTGCCTGAGGAGACTCTTTAACTGATGTGTAGTTTAATCAATGGTACGGGGACATTTGCCCTTGTCATTACGCTCCAGGAATGTAGAAGCTTTCTGACTTGCCACCACTGGAAGCTGCTGAATAAGTTCTGACATTAATAGGCACCATTTAAAATGCATTTAAGGTTAATTATCCCCACCTCTCTCCATTAAAAAAAAAACCTCTTTTTCCTCCACCTTGATGTTTTTTCATACATTTGTCAAGGTTTCACTTATACTTATTTACCACAATAACATTATAAACACCATGAAAAATGTGAAAATTTTAATGAAGATTGGTTTGACTGCGAAATATTTCAAAAAGTCTACGTCAGGGGTGTCAAATTCATCTTAGTTTAGGGGCCTCATTCAGCCCAATTTTATCTGAAGTGGGCCAGAGCAGTAAAATCACAGCATGATAACCTATAAATAACCACAACACCACATTTTTCCTTTGTTTAAGTACAGAAAAAGAACATTCTGAAAATGTTCACATTTAAGGAATTATCTTTTTTGCAAAGCATTACGCATAACCTGAAATTTCTTAAGAAGAATAAGTTCAACTTCAACAACATTCAGCCTCAGTTTATCATTTCCACATTACAACCTCCAGATCACAGAGTGTCTACTAAGAAACACAACATTTAGTCACAGCTATCTGGAACTGAATGATACAGTATTTTACTTTATGATCAAAATGACAAAAATCAGACAAAAGAAGACAAAAACAAGACAAAATATTACAAAAATGAGAAACAAAATGACAAAAATGAGACAAATGGCAAGAAACAAAAAAAAGAGACAAAAAATTTGACAAAACAGTTACAAGGCAGCAAAAATAGACAAGAACGCAAGAAAGAAATGACAAAAAAAATGACAGACGAGACAAAAAATGACAAAAAAGAAAAAAAATGACAAAAAATAGACAAACACAAGAAACACAAAATGACAAAAACATGAGAGAAACAAGTCAGACAAAAAAGACAAACAAAAACAAAATGTTACAAAAATGAGACACAAAATGACCAAAGAACAATAAGTAATCTAGTATCGTACTTTATGATCAAAACTTGTTGTGATCTGGAGTACTTGTTATACTCCAGAAATTATTTTAAATTGATAGTTTTACAAATTTGCAGTTAATGTCTTCTCAGCAATTTTTACATTTTACAAGTCGTCCCGAATTCGACCCTCTGGAGGGCCACTTTTGGCCCCCGGGCCACATATTTGACACCTCTGGTCTACGTGATACTGGACCACACATTTCTTGCTGTGAGCAGCGGTGATCCAGTTATCAGATCATTGCACCGGCAGGGCTAAGAGTTTAACTCCTTCTGGGCCGTTCAACACTTAAACTGGATGCACATAAAGAAGCCAGGATCTGAACTTGCATGACATTCTGCAGAGAAAGCTTCACAATAACTTCTTTGAAAAGCAGCTCCATCCAACCCTATGATGCCAGCAAGATAATGGAGTCAAGATGAGCGGGTGAGAGGAAAAGAGATTCTGACATGCAAATGCAGAAATAGACAGAACACAGCTGATGGAAAAAGTTTTTTAAAAAAAGAACAAAAAAGAACTGACATAGCAGCGTGCATATCATGGATTGAAAGAAAAAAAAGAGAACGGGTGGGCAGAAGAGAAGTGGAGCGTTATCAGGGCACCCCAGCCTCAGAACAAAATAATGTAGTAGTACAGTAACAGGCAGAAGCCCATTAGCATTGAATGAGAGGCTGCAGCCAAAACCTGCTGGCTGGACATGCATCCAGATGAGAAGCAAGAAACCTCCACTGCCTCTTTGTTCACCTGTCTGCTTTTCTCTGTCTCTTTGAAGCAATTCACCCTTACAATAATATAATTCACCTTTCTGTCCTCATTTTCCTATGTCTTAGGCTTTTTCTGTTTCATTGTCTCATCTGCCAAGTTACATTTTCCTTCGTTTTTGTCATTTTCTGTGGATAATCTGAGTAAAACCCACTGGTTGACAGAGACCTGATGGTTACTCTGACAGCACTGTCTTACATACAGTAGGTAGAGACACAGCAGTATATCCTTTCAGCAAACTTAAACACCCACTGTTTAATCCCTGAAGGAGAGAGATAAAGAAATGGAAAGGCTTGGAGTTAGCAGAAAAAGACTGAGATGGACATGAAGAGACAATAGTTAGAGGGCAGAAGGAAAACAAGATGACTTTCACATCCATTTCTGTATTTCTACCTCAGTTTCTCATTGATCTGATATCCAGCCCTTAGTTTTTATCTTTGCCTGTGTTTTTGCAAAGTCTAGTTTGCTCCTGTTTGTACTTTTATCGGTTAAATTGCCTGTTGATCAATCCTTTGTAGCAGATATAAGTTGTATCCTGTTTCTCCGTTGCTTTTGGAGAGGATCAGGACTACAAGTGAGTAGTTGAGTAGAAAAAAAAAACTTAGTCAGTGCATAAATTAAGTTTAAACAGTGTACAGAGCATGAAAAACTGCAATTTAACTGAAGACTAATGAATCCAACAAACATCCTTACCTAAATCATAACACTAACTGACCAACATCTTGTCTGATTCAGCAAACACAAATACAATTTAAAAAAAACAAACAAACTTCTATTTCATCAAATATAGCAATAAAATGAGAGACACATAGTTTCAAATGCTTGACAGGGAACATCTAAAAGGAACACTGGGCTAACGTTTTGTCTTGTCTGTCGTTACTTAAATACGGACACAAATATTCCACCCTTGGAGACATACTCTGATGTCTTATTTGGACTGGACACTTGTATATGCATGATAGAATGACCAACTACAGGAAGTTACTGTGTTTACTAATGGACTAATGATTAACTCCATCTGTGAATCCCTGTATTGACCACTTCATGAACCATTCCTGGTTAATTGACTCACTAGGTGCTAAACCTAGTTTCCTAAAAACATTTATTTAATAATCACCATCCTGCAAGTACATCAGTGCCTCTTTCTTCAGAGAAAATCCAAACTCTAGGAATATGCAACTGTATATTCATTTCAAATATTCAACTATTGGATACGCTGGTGTACAGGAAGTCCTCACTGTTTGTGCAATGCAGGTTTCAAGTTTCCACTTCACACTTGGAGAAGTTGTCTGTTGGACCAGCATTGGTTTCCATCTAGTTAGGATGTAACAAATCCTGCTTGCTGATTCATAACTCAGACTCAGATTTCCAGTGAGTGTCGTGAGATTGTCAGCAGCCTTCTGGTGTCACACGCTGCAAATGCATCCATCTGCACAGTGAAGGTCAAACATCCTTTTAAGTGGAAGGAGACTTTAAAGAATGTGCATAAACAGAAGACTGTAAACTGTTTCCTCTAGACCGCTTTCATGTGACTGCTTTGCATCAACAAAAAGGTTCATTTTACCTGGATTACTACCACATAATTGAACATTATGGTAATTCATAAATGCAGTTACTGAGATGAAACAGAAAGCCCAAATGAGCTAATGGTCACAATAATTATATTTTTTAAGATTTTTTATGGACTTTATCAACCTCCCACTTCTGCCACAATGGTTTTACTGAATATAACATCATAATATGAGTTGGTATAATTATTGAAAACTGATATTCATGACAACTGACTCCACAAAGGGAGACAGGTTGATTAGTTCCAAGGCCTGTGTATGTAGAAATCTAAACTAAAAACCAATTGATGCCACATTAAGTACCCACCAAAGTTCATTTAACAGCGAAATGAGAGCAGAATGCCGCTCTGCCGAGTGAAAAAGAGCCAAGAGCTTATCAACATTTTTTCATTACTGCCAGAGCTCTCTGAGGGTTGTCTTTTATGTTATGGATCAACAAGCTTTCAAAGCAAATGAATAGAGGAGGGAGTGTGACAGAAAAGACAGGAAGAGAGAGAAATATACAGTAGAGGAAGACAGAAACGGTGTAAATATATTCTGGAGTGTACTGTGACACAGTAGGACATAATTCTACTGAGAGCCAGAGAGGTGAGCAAATAAATATCTATAAATAGTTGAGCGGTGTTGTTTATTGTTTATCTTGTTTATCATGTTGGGAAATGCAAATATAAACATGTTCAAATCTATATTTGGCTTCATTTTGAGAACTTTTTTCGATCACTGAGCAAGGAGATAAAAACTATGTGTCATTTATCACGACTTCATGTCGCATCATTGTGATGATCTGGATTGTCTTGGAAATTAACACTAATCATTTAACAGAAATAAGATATGAAATGTGCAATGGATCGCTCCAACCGCAGCATCCTCAGAACTGAAAGCAGCAAAATGATGGATGAGGAGAGTAAAATGATCACAAACACTCATGCTAACATATAGCTGCTGTCAAGCTGTGATGGAGTGTTTGTGATGCACCTGTGGACACAAATAGTTGTCATTTAAATCACCTTACCCCCCCAACACAAACACACAAACACAGAAATCAGGCTGGTGGTTAATTGCTGCCTCATTAAGTCTCTGTGAGTTTGTGATGCCTCCATTACTGAAAAAGACACATTAAGAGTGGACTGTCTTCACTCTTAATGTAATGGATGGACGGACAGATGGATGGATGGATAGGTGGATGGATGGATGGATGGATGGATGGATGGATGGACAGATAAGTGGATGGATGGACTGGATGGATGGATGGATGGATGGATGGATGGATGGATGGACAGATAAGTGGATGGATGGATGGATGGATGGATGGATGGATGGATGGATGGATGGATGGATGGATGGACAGATAAGTGGATGGATGGACTGGATTCAAAAATAAAGGTTCAAACAGCTAAATATGAGGAAAAGAGTGGTTGACTATCCAAACAGTGCAGGGATGAACAGAGGATGGCGGTTATGATGAGCAGAGGGGATACAGTGTAAGATAGTTATAGGTAGTAAAAGAGAAATGGCAGCATAAATTTCCGAGATGGGCAAAGACAGACTACCAGAGCGACACCCAGGAACAGAGATTCAAAAAAAAAGAAGAAAAAAAACAGCAGCAGTAAGAAAGTAGCAGATCATTTCAGGCCAGCTTGTAGTGTAATACCTCTGCGAGGGAGCCCCCCTGCCGGGCCAGTAATCCCCTGCCTCTACAAAACAGAAAATAGAGAAAAGTTTGAGAAATGAACTAAATGCTGACTCCAGTGCCTCTCCGAAATAAGAGGGTCCAAAATCTTATTGGATTATTTAGCAGATTTCACAGGGAGACAGGCCGATGCCGAGGGTTTTTGTTGGGCGAACACGGCCACACTCTGACCTGCTTACTGCCATTGTGTTCTCGGACTATTTCTGCCTATTGTTACTCAGAAACCACTCGCTGGAGATGAATCTAATGCCCTCATCAGCACAGCTTGCCTTTGCTGCGTGCACCTATAATTAAAGCGAGCGCATCTGGGTTGGCTTAGTCACATTGCATGCTTCTAAACACTGGGTGTTTACAGTTCCTCTTAAAGGAAATTAATATTTACCGTAATATTTAAAGAACAAGCAAGAATGCAATCTTCCGTCTGACACCGCAGGTTCCCCAAATAGAGCAGATGACCTGATTAAATTTTGGAGCACTTTGCTGAATAACTTTACATATTAATTAAAAGAAAAAAATGTATTTTGTTGGGACTACTGTAACTGCTAATTGCTTTAAGACACAGACTGTGGAAGGACAACTTGACATAGTAGTATTTTCTAATTAATTAATCGCTCTATTTGCATAACTGGTTGCATTTAGTGCAGTATATCAATGTTATGGTGTAACATTAGGCAGCTCAAGTGGCTCTTTTGCACTTTTTTGTTTGATTTGAACATGAAACGCTGTTTGTGAAGTGTCTCCTTCTCTTCACCTGAAGAGTTGAAGGTGAAGTTATTGTTGATTAATTCACTGCTTGGCTCGGTTTAGGCCAACAAGACGGCAAAGTGAGATTGAGATTTCTGGATTAGGGAAACTTTTCAGTTCAGAAAGAGCAATGAGGCAACATCTAGATGCATTACGGTTTTCTTTAAAACATTATTGCACCTATAAAGTTCAGCTGCCTTGACTTCTGCCTCAGGGCTGAGTTCACCTTGTGGTCTTTTAAATCAGAATCGAGGCAGTAATGCTCAAAATCTCTGTTAATCTGTTGTTGTTGATTATGTTGTGGATTTGGCAGTACCCTTACAGGTCTGTGTAGGATGCTATTTGGACTAATGGAACAGTGTAGGAGTTACGGATCGACCAATATGTTGTTTTTTTAGGGTCGATATCGACAGTTGTCGGTAGTCAAGAAAGACCGATAACCAGTATTTGGAACCACTTTACATTAAACGAATGTTTTACCGGCATGTGATAGGAGAGAACCTGGCATTTATAACTAGGCTTCTTTATTAATAAGGGTGACTGTAACTGAATATGTAAGATAGAAATAGGAGTGATTAAATTAAGATGCTCTCCTCTGTTTATGTGGGATCGACTGAGATTGATCAGTTTCCTGCAGTTGTCTGCTGTTCTTTATTTTCTTAATCTTTTACCGTTTTATCACTTTTATTGTCCACTACAGTCCATATCTTAAATTAAATATTGTTTTCCAGATTCTGTTTCAAGCTAATCTGTGGCTGCCTTCTAATTTAGTCACTAGCCGTTAGCATAGCATTACCCACTGTGAAGGAAGCTAATTTCCAGCTTTGTGTTTCTTCTTCAGTTTTTGCTGCTTGAGAGACATTTCTGAGACCACAGAGGGAAACAGACAGAGAGAGGAGGCTGTACCAGACCTGAAGTAGCTCATTTAATTTAATAATCAGTCAGTAAAAATACCGATACCGATAATTTGGAAATTGCCAAATATCAGCCTCGATTATCAGTCCATCCCTAGTAGGAGAACTTCTGTTGACTGTAGTGGACATCCTTCTATTTGGAATACCCTAATAGATAAATGATGAAAGGAATCTCCGTTTAGATCACATAAAAGTTACACAAACTCCTAGAAAAGCAATTAAATTTGAGCACGAGTGATCTCAAACACCGAAAACCACCTACTATATTGTGTCATATCTAATGCTGCAATGACTGATGGTAGATAAATAACATTAATTCTTCATATCCCATCAGTTTAGAAGCTTTAGCCTGCTAAGCCTCTCTCTAATATGCAAGCAGGGAACAATAGCGAGAAAGAAACACTGTCAATCTGGCTAATGACTGGAGCTGCTGAGCAGATTGATATATTCTATCGGACTAATCGTCGTGTAATGAGGAGGTGCTGGAAGGATCAGATGTCTGGCAAGGGCAGGAAACTCACTAAGGGCAACTGGTGGACAGATGGGAAATGACATGTTCTGGAAGCGTCCACGATAAATAGCCTACAGGGGCGAAGGGGGGAAGAAGAGAGTAGAGTTAGGTTGAAGAAGAGGAGAGCTCTAAGGCCTGAAGTTTTGGTTACAGAGAGGTTGTGGATTTAAATTCCATCTATAGTTTGTCTCCAAAATTCTCCAAGTGAAATTTGGAGGATCAAAAAACTGTTTTTGTGTCACAGAACTTGAGCTTTTGCTTCATTAATTACAAAACTCCCCAAGTAAAGTCTACAAATGGATTAAGATTAATTAACTGCTTGAAGTGTCAACGTGATAAAACACACTTGACTTGAAGAGCAGAACTGTTTTGCTTCACAGTGTCCTTGATTTTCTTCAGTTTTTATTTTCTGTCACTTCTTGACAGATTTTGATGAGACAGTGATGCATTTAGAAAAGGAACCTTCTAGGATCTTATCTCTACATTTTACACATTTCACCAATATTCAGGCAGTTGGTGAATGAACTAAGTTATGGGTTTTGTAAACATCTGAACATAGAGTTTTTAATCCATTTCATGCTCCTTCAACCCTTAAATGACCCCTCATGCACTGACATTGTGAAAGACTTTCTCAGTCAGAATAATATTGTTTGCCGTACTGTCAGACACACGTTGATCATCCAGAGTTATTGTGTATTTGTTAACATTTTCCAGCCCCCGAGGGTTTCCCTTGGCATAAACTTTGCCAGAAATTGCACTCCTCATTATAAAAGACATGTCTGAAGCTTTCACTGGCAATGTTTACCTCATATGCATAGAGGAGCTTGGCTTGCTGCCAGCTGTTTATTACTTGAACTGAAGGCCTATACCTGTGGTTTCACCCCATAAACTACAAATCCTGTTTCAGCCGAGTATGAAAATCAACCCAAAGTTTCACTAAAAGGTAATCCATCACAGTGTACATTTGATCATTTCTGCTTTTTTTTTTTGTTGTCGTTCTGAGGTCTTTTTTTTTTAAATGTGCAGAGATTAGCTTGAAAATGCATTCAGTGCATTCAGGGACACTAGAATGCTCTGGGATTTGAGCTACACGTCAAAATCGAGCAAGACTGACGTTATCGGAGAATCAAACCAGGAGGACAAACAATAGCAATAGGTACACACCCACCTCCTGAAAAAGATAATGTGAAATTGGTTGTTTCATGCATGGAGGAGGCTACTGTTCAAAACTCTCAAGTCTTTGAAGTCAAAACGCTGTTGATGAAGACCAGGTTGCCTGAATGAAGGGCTTAAAGCCTGATTTGTGAGTGTATTCAGCCACTACTGTAAACAAATGCTGTGACCTGCTTTGTCAGGGGAGTTCTTAAGTGTGCTGAGAACACAGAGGGACGACTCACCTGACAGTCTGTTCACTGTTCAGGACACATTTTACCTCCTGTGTTTCCTTTGCAAAACTTAATTTAGTTAAGGGCATATTTGAGAGTAACAAGAGATCCACCCGACCAAATGCTTTTCCTGTGCCACCTGCTGACTGACATTTGAGCAGGCCACTCATCTGGAAATGTCACTCGTCTTTCTGCTCAAGTTGAACAGATACTTGCATGGTTAAGCAGCGCAGCTATTGATTTTATTAAGTTTTTCACTCAGACATTTAGAGATCTTCACCTCTGAAACTGATGCTTCTGCTACACATCAACTAATATCCACTTTTACCCACATTCACGTCACACTCAGCTGGATTTTTGGTGCCTGAGCACAAGCTTTCCACACTAACAAGATAAGTCTTGGTCTAAAAAGGCACATAAATCTTCCCACTATAATGAGTTATTGTATTATTATATTCGTCAGAACATCTCACATCCCCTCCGTGACCTGCTGGTCAAGCAGCAGAGTCCTTTTAGAGACACACTTCTTCACCTCCACTGTGACAACGATCGTTACAGGAAGTCATTCCTGCCAACAGCTATTATTTTGTACAATCATTCTGGACTGTGTCAGGAGAGAAGTCTGTTCTGACAGTGTGGGCTTTTCCCTCATAGCAGGGCATACTTGTTCAGTTGGACCTCTTATTTATTACAGGACATCGATTACATTTCAGACTCATCTCATCTCTCTGGTACTGACTTTATATAGTCTACTTTTACCATGCGTACACCACATAAATTATTTGTTTTCATGGCACTTATCCAGTTTGTTTTCTCCTGACTATATCCTTGCTTGTGTTGTATCTACTCTCAGATGTATATCACTTTGGAAAAAAGCGTCTGATAAATTAAATTGTACAGTTGTATTTGTTTTACACATATGCAACCAACAGTGCATCTGCTTAAGCTCTAGAGCAGGAGAGTCAAACTCATCTTAGTTCAGGTTCCACATTCAGCCCAATTAGATCTGAAATGGGCCAGATCAGTAAAATCCCAGCATCATAATCTATAAATAACGACAACTGCGAAATTTCCCTTTGTTTTAGTGCCAAAACATACATTCCAAAAATGTTCACATTTAAGGATTTATCTTGTTACGAAACATTATGAACAACCTGAAATTTCTTAAGAAAAATAAATTCAATTTCAACAACATTCAGCCTCAGTTTATCATTTCCACATTACAACTTCCAGATCACAGTTTATCTACAAAAATGCACAAAACTTTCAATCACAGGAACTGAATGACATAGTATTTTACTTTCTGATCAAAGTAATAAAAGTCTGACAAAAAAAATTACAAAAGAAGCAAAAACAAGACAAAATATTTTAAGAAATAAGACAAAAAACGACAAAAGATTAGACAAATGACATGAAACAGAACAAAAGAAACATAAAATTTGATTTAAAAAAGTTACAAAGCCACAAAAAATAGGCAAACAACACAAGTGAAACAAAAACAAAACGAAAAAAATACACACAAAACAATGAATAAAGCAAAACACAAAATGAGAAAAACAATACAAAAAGAACAAGTGAGACAAAAATGAGAAACAAAATGACAAAAACATGAGACAAATGACAAAAGTCAGACAAAAAACAAGAAAAACAAGACAAAATATTACAAAAATGAGACAGAAAATGATAAAAGAACAATGACCAATCTAGTGTTTTACTTTATGATCGAAACAACTTGTCATGGTCAGGACACTATTTCAGATTTATAGTTTTACAAATTAACAATTTGCAGTTAATGTCTTCCCAGTAGTTTTTACATGTGGGCCGGATTGGACCCTCTGGAGGGCCGGATTTGGCCCGCGGGCTGCATGTTTGACACCCCTGCTCTAGAGACAAGCATGTATCTTCCTATCCAGACTGTTTACCTAACTCATACTATATTGCATATATTGTACAGTGTGTATGTGACACATAGGCTAGCTGTAGTTCTATCTGCAGTCTCTGTTGCATTCTCATTGTATTATGTTTTCATTTTGTCCACTGGTGCATCCTTTCCTGCCATTCTTGTCATATGTCTTGAATGCCTGGAGGAAATTCCTTCACATTGGGCACAAATGCTCACACGCACTCGAGAACGAACTGATTGCATTTTGGTGGTTAAAGAGTCAAAGGTCAAAGTCACTGTGACCTCTCGTCTGTCCCATGCTTGCAAACACAATAAATCAGTAATGCCTGGATGGAGTTTCATTACATCTGGCACAAACCTCCACGTGGCTGGAGAATGGACTGATTGGAATCTGGTGGTCAAAGTTCAAGTTTACTGTGTTTACTGTATGTATAAGAGAGAATATAATAGGATAAAACAATGAAGTGATGAAATTTAATGTCCAAAAGTTCAAAGGTTGAGTCGGGACAGACATGAATATAAACTGCAGCTTGACTAGTTTGTGGAGGTATACAGCAGAAGCAGTAAATTTTATATACATATATATTTTTAATCAAATTTTTTATGTAATTTAAGTAAAATATCTGTTAAACTCTGGCTCCCATTTGTAAGTGAAAGAATTACAAATTGTCAAGAAATGCAGGAAAATTCTCAAACATCTTGTAACTGAAGGAACTTTGCATACATGAATGGTCAAATATTTCAATAATCCAATGTCTCTGACTCCTGGATCATCATCTAAAATGCCTCCAAGAAGCTACGTCTGCCGAAGGAGACGATACTGGCTTAGATCAAACAGTTTACTCAGTGTTTCCACAGAAGAAGACGACATCTATAGATGTTTGTTTGAGAGGCACTGTTTCAAAAAGGATCAAGTGTTTGCTTGTTCAAAAAATCCACCGTTTCCTCTTATCCCCTCTGTACTTATACATTCACATGACTGAGTATGTTAAAAACTATGGTTTGCCTGCACTATCTGCAGTATTGTAGTAGAGTATAACACTGATTGAGTTTAAGTGCCAACAGAAACAGGTCCATAATGTATCGGCCTCTAAATTACAGTCATAGACTCCATGCTTTGTCTTACATCATGTCCACGGGGCATACTACACTCACATTTGCCTCATTAGAATAAAATTATTTAACTGCCTCCCAGACAGCGTTTCAAAGCTTACATGCAGCTTATCATCCCAAAGCGCCTTCCTGTTGTTTACCTCATCATTTGGCTGTTTCCAGAGCACGTCTGTGGGACTAAAAAAAATAAAAAAGAAAAAAAGAAAAGAACTCTATTTATTTTCTGTGAAACCTGTGTCTGACTGACTGACTGAATTTCAAGCTCGGAGTCATTCACACGGACGCCTTAGACGGCTGATGGCTAAGAAACTACAAAAGCGCAGTGGGAATGAGACGGGGTGAGGCTTTAACCAGTCAAATCTATTGATTACAGACTGTGTCTCACACCATGTGTTTGCGTCTGTCACTGCAGGTGATTGTGTGTGCGCTGCTGTGCTCAGGTTTGCATCTATTTTTAGTGAAAACAACTTTATGTAATGATGAGAAATTGGGGTAGAAAATTGACTTTGCTTCCCTTGATTCAAAGGCAGAGGTGCAGTTGCTCTCCAGTGAATGGCGTGCGCAGTAATTCTTGGCATTGCACACATTCTGGCTGCTAAAATGCCAAACAAAGAAGATAAGGTTTGGGGTTTGACAAAATGGGGTTGACGAAATACACATGCTCTGAGGCCTACAGGCATGAGTGTTTGTGCACACGATGCCCGATACAACGCCGTCTCTTCAGTGTTCTGTTGCAGTCTCTTGAGATTTGGTTTTACATATTGATGCGAGTACAGCACATGTCTCAAGCCTTTTGTTAACGCCAGTGGTGGGCTTTTACCCAGTCTGAGTTTACCCATCAATTAAATGGTTTTTTTTTTTTGGTGTGGGCCCACATTCCCAGACAGCTGTGTTGGTTTTAGCTGATGGGATAGTGCTTATTGTCAATGACAATCTGTCTGGATAAACAAAAAGTCTGTGATAAACAAAGTGTTGTGTGCTGGTCACGTTCAACTGTAGAGAACTGCTCCCTCGCACATGCAGTACAAATGAGCCACTGGTTGTGCTGGTGGAGCATATGGAAGCATCAGCTACGCAGACACTAATGCATATGTCCTCACATCTGTCACAACAGACCCTCTCTTACCAGCATACAGACTAACAGAACCATAGGGAATAAAATCCTATCTTTTTTAATCGAAAGAAAAGACTTACTGTGTTACTTTCTCATTATTTTGCTCTCCAGGAAAAATTGAGTTTTAGAAATGATGTTTGTAAGGCACCATTATTAAATCCGCTTCTAAAATTGTCATGGCAAAAGGCATATCATTTATTTTTCCTTTTATTTTTTATGCAAACAAGGCTGGATTCTGAACTGGAAAAGTCACTTCCTTGGTACCGTTAAAGCAGAAGTGTGTCCCTAATGTCCAAATTAGCTGAACTAAAATGGATGTCAGACAGGGGAGTAAAGGTTATTCTTCACCCAAGATATTTTCATAATTTTTTAAAGCGACAGACCAACTAATTTAACACACTCGCTAAAAAAATACACCAAAACCATACAAGATAGTAGAGAACCAGAATCAAAACACAGAAATGTCTCAAAGTTCATTCAATCAACAGAATTCCAGCTAAAAATCAGAGACAAAATATTTCAACATCCTGATAAAGACAAACAAAAACTCCCTAACTGATTAAGCATAACCTCAAAAAAAATCCATTAATTTCATTTAATTCAAGTAATTTTAGAAAATGTAATTAACTTTGACATTCCAGTGTATTTCAGTTCAGTTATTGGGGTTTAAAAGTGTATATGAAGTATGAGAGTGTTGGTGAGGGCCTAAGAAGCTAAGAAAGGTCTGGAAGAATAATCAAAAGGGACAATATAGCCTGAGCTGAAGCAAGAAAAAAAAGGGGTGAGGCCTGCAGTTGGAAAGAAACAAAGGAGACTTACCTCAACTATGATCCAACAAAACACCGACATCCATGCAGCTGTCAAGCCACAGAGGTGTATCCAGTCCTGCTCCTGGGTTCAGCTTTTTAGGGTCCATATATCACATATCCAGGTAGTTCTGGGTTCCACAGCTGCTCCATTTACTTTAATACATCCATGCATTGAAATAAAGATGACTAGAAGCTCAGTTAGTCTCTTTGAAATCTCCCACCTCTCACTGCACTCCATCGCTCTCCATGCCTCCTTTGTTTGCCACACTCAGCTCACAGGTGTTCCTGCTTTAACACCTCACTTCCTTCCTCTCTGCACTTCCTGTCAGGAGGAAAAAAAGGGCTGTTCTGTCTGTTTTTGTTTCCTTTCCTGCTACACCATCTAACCAAAAGGCTCCAGGTTCACCATGAGTTGTCTGATTGTAAATTTATCAGTCTTGATTCTCTTGGAGGCCTGGGAGTTTGAAGGCTTTGCACACTATCTTAGCTCTTCTCTAGACTTTACTCTTCTGGACTTCACATTCTGCATCTGTTCCAGTTGTTCCTTCAGCCTCTGGTATTTCTCATCCTATCATCTCATGTTGCTTCTCCCTGACGTTCCGTGGCTGCAGGGATCGCCTCATCTGTCTCAACCGCACTCATTTGATGTCTGTCAACCACCACTATGTCTAGTTGGTTGGCCAGCAGCTGCTTGTCCATCTGGAACTTAAAGACCCACAGGCTTTTAGCTCCACTGTTTGCAGCTACTGTCAGTGATGTTTCTTGTTTAAACTTGAGGACTTCTAACCCATACTCAACACAGATGTTTCTGTATACTTTTCCCAGCCACATGGTCACGCATCTTAGTGCACACTGCATCATCTCACAGCTTACTTTCTGTCGCTATGTGCTAGAAAGTCTTAACTGCGTTTTTGCACAGTCTAAACCAGGGATGTCAAACTCATTCTAGTCCAGGTTCCACATTCAGCCCAGTTTGATCTCCAGTGGACCGGACCAGTAAAATCAGAGCAGAATCACCGATAAATAACCACAACTCCCAATTTTTCCCGTGTTTAGTGCAAAATGGTACAGTTTGAAAATGTTCACATTTAAGGAATTATCTTTTTACAAAACATCATGAACAACCTGAAATTTCTTAAGAAAAATAAGTTCAATTTCAGCAACATTCAGCCTCAGTTTATCATTTCCACATTACAACTTCCAGATCACAGAGTGTCTACAAAGGAACACAACATTTAGTCACAGGAATCTGGAACTGAACGATATAGGATTTTACTTCATGATCAAAACGACAAAGTCGGACAAAAAAGACAAAATACAACAAAAATAGTACAAAATATTACAAAAATGAGACGCAAAATGACAAAAACGAGACACTAAACAACAAAAAATGAGACAAATGACATGAAAAAAACAAAAAAGAGACAAAAAATTGGACAAAAAAGTTACAAAAATGAGAAACAAAATGACAAGCAACACAAGCAGGACAAAAAGGAAACACAGAACAACAAAAACATCAGACAAATGATAAAAGTCAGACAAAAAAAAACAACAAAACAAAGACAAAATATTACAAAAATGAGACACAAAATGACAAAAGAACCTCGGGTAATATAGTATTTTATGATCAAAACAACTTCTCAAGGTCTAGAAATAATTTTAAATTTATAGTTTTACAAATTTACAATCTGCAGTTAATGTCTTCTCTGGAATTTCTACACTTTTAGGACTGGATTGGACCCTCTGGTGGGCTGGTTTTGGCCCAAAGGCCGTATGTTTGACACTCCTGGTCAAAACCTTTGTCCTGTCTGCTTTATTAGACTTCTGTGTTCATGGTTCTTAGAGCCTGTTCTTGTGCTGCCATGATCAGAGCCTCTGTTCTTGTCTTTCAAACTGACTTTTTCTAGCCACTGGTTAGATTTCTTGATGTCTGCCTGCCAATGAAACATCTGACGGAGGGGTTTGGACTTCCACCATATTTACCCCTCATCACCTTCTGTCTTCTGCTGCCTCAGGTTCTTATCCAGCGCTTCATCCATCCTCCTGATGTAGTCGTGCTCCTTGTTTTCTCCTCACCCTTTCTTTTTTTACTGCTTGCAGAGTCAGGATGCTGGACTTTAAATGGAAACATCTATTAATGTGAACAACTTCCATGTCTTCATTTATCTCTTTCTATGGACAGCTTGTTATTCCAGCTGGATATCTAATATCATGATGACCTGGATCTTATTCCTACCACTGAGGTGGATTCCCAACATTTGCTACCTTCTGGATATACCTGGCTGTAGCTGAAATCCTTGCATCCTGATCCTGGCTAACATTAGTCTGTGAGATATTCAGGTACTCCTAGCTGCCCTGCGTGTCTGCTTTCCTGCCTTCTAGTAACTCTGGTAACCTTTTAATGATCGTCTTCTCTCCCTTTGCCAACATTTAGTCACTCTATCCAGTCTGAATGACATTCCAGTGACCTTGCCGTGGATCCTGGAGAGGTGGATCAGTGAATCGATGCTCACTCCCAGTTGATGCCGTCCATATAAAGGAGGCAGCTGATGGTGAATTCTCTGCAGAGTCTGTGTTCAAATCTATTCTTTGCGATTATATAACTGACCGATCTTCTCTGAATATGTGAGAAATATGGGCTTCTTTAAATATCTGACAATGTTATTAATAACAAAAAACAACAGGAGTTCATAATGACACTGTAATCTTTGTCAAATATAAAGGAGGTGTACCAGTGTCTCAGAACGTCTCCGTGTTTGAGAAATAATGATCAGCCATCTGTGCTTCTCCTAAAATACAGAAATTCTGCAGCCAGTGTCGGCTTCAAGCTTCAACCTGCTTAAAATCTCCTGTGTCATCCACCTTCACAGATCCCCTCCTTTGGCAGCATTAGGAAGGGATTGAAACCTGCATATCTCTAGGCCATGATCCAGCCCTATGCCCATATACCTCCCTACAATAATCTACCAAACCCATCAGACGTTTTTCTGACACCTCTCTTCAGACACGTCCGACTCCTCTCCATACTGACCTGCCTGTAGCACACCGACCTTCCTACATCTGTCAAAGGAATTCTGTTTCTCAAGAATTCTTCTGAGACACAAAAATCTCTAATTATCTTAGAATAATTCATTTGACCCTTTCTGCTTTCACCTTATCTGCACCATCCAGCTTGTATGTTTTGCAACTTTTTTACTTGGTAGCAGAAAAATGCCAAAATTTCAAAGAACTGCAATCAACCAATCAAATAAAATGATCTTTTTTGCAGAGAGCACACAGACAGACTCCTGCAAACTCTACCAGCAGATTCCAGCGTGCACATGATCATAAATAAAGCAAAACCACACAGAAAATAGTTTCAAATTAGGCATCACAACACGTATTTAATAGCATTACAGATGAACTGAATTAAAGAACTAATTAAGTTTTCCTCACATTTAACATAAACAACAGCTTTATCAATTTACTGTACAAGCAATCCATCTTCCTCCACAGTCAACTATAGCTGATAGGCTCCATCCTAACCTCCCTCTGTTTTCCACTGCTACACAAAAGCTTCCAGTTCCACATCCCACTGGGAGCGACATTTAGGAACATTCAAGCACTGGAAATCCCCAACTTCCTACACATCAGCTCAGGTAAATGCGAAAACTTTTTTTTGTTGGAAGTTGTCCAGCTCTACAGAACCAACAGACATTTCTACAAGCCAGAGATTAATATCTGTGCAACTGTACACCAGAAAAAAAAGAGTCCTTTTTCTTGACAGTTTTCAGATGACTGACTTCTGTAACTGTCTTGTCCACCATTTTTTAGTCTTTTACCCTTCAGTGATGATTTTGTCTTTCTTGCTAGGCTAAATTCATTAGCAACCATTATAAATGACCTTTTGTTCAAACTTTCCATGTATCAGTGCAAAATATGTGCTTGATGTGTGGTCTCTGTTAAAGTCTATAGTCTGAAATGTTATCTCAGGATGACGCAGGTGCAAATTATCAGCACTTCATGCTTCTTTGGAGTCTACAAATGTTCGGTATTCTCACAAAAAAAAAATTCAGCTCTCTAATGTAGAATGACATCATGAAACCCTCCACATTTTAGACCACATTGTGCAAAGATGAGCATCAGGACATCATTTCTCAGGTACAGCATGAGTGTTTTCTATTCAGCACACATTATGATTTTCCTCTTGAGACTATTAAATGAGTTCAGCATCAGTAGCATTCTTATTCCCATGTAAAGCTCTTCTTCTTTTGTAGCGGACGGTGACATGTTCATGACTGGCATGAAGCTAATGTCAGCGTGAGATTAGCGTCACGGGGATGACGGCTTCTGCTCTGTGTCAATATTAGCATTCCCTTGTCTCCATCAGTGTCATCTGCTGGATAAATGAAAATGCACATGAGCTGCTGTAAGATGCATCTCACTGAGATGAGTGAAAGGTATTGATTAGGCATTGCTGATGTTTGCAGAAGCAATTACCTAACACAGTATGGATCACCACGTGGTATTTTCAGATGAGACTGCAGATCTGAAATGCTCTACTTGAATCAAGTGAAAAAGAGATTTTGGAGTTGCTGAAAATGCAGCTTAACAGAAGGACAGCTAAAGGACAGAAAACACGGCATACATCACGGCACAATCATCTGTTACTACAGCGACTGTCTTCTCCCTTCTCTTTCAGTTCTGTGCAGCACGACTTAATACAGACGCCACAAAAACAAAAATATGCAACATTTCTTTCATAGATAAGCATTAAAAATGTAGTACACAACCACAGATACAAACAGAAAAGGAGAACGATAGGAGGTAGTGGAAAATAAAATCCCACCCATTGCTCACATTGTCAGAAGCAGAGAGAGAGAAAATTTACATATAGTCACAGACATCTATAAACCAAACTATTATGCATTTGAAAATATATTTTGGGAATCAACTCATCTTATTTTGTCTCTTTAAAATGCACTTTTCCTTTCATTTTTTAACAGAAAATTGAAGTTTTAATTCTCATTTTTGCTACAAGCTGCAACAAAGATGACCATAGTAATGTAATATTTTACCTTTTACATGTTATATGTAGGCCTGCACGGTGGATCAGTAGTTAGCACTGTGGTTAGCCGCTAGAAGATCCCCGGTTCACGTCCCGGCCTTCCCAGAATCTTTCTGCATGGAGTTTCCATGTTCTCCCAGTTCATGCGTGGGTTTTCTCCAGGTTCTCCAGCTTCCTCCCACAGTCCAAAAGCATGCTGAAGATTCTAAATCGTCCGTCGGTGTGAATGTGAGTGTGATTGTTTGTCTCCATGTGTAGCCCTGTGATAGACTGCCTTCACCCTCAGTCAGCTGGGATAGACTCCAGCCCCCCACAACCCTAATGAGGATTAAGTGGTGTATAGATAATGGATGGATGTTATGTTTACACATTGTCCATGCATGAAGCAGCAGAAACGGCTACATCGTGGGGCGAGGGCAAGAAATGGGTCATAGCAAACTGCCCAGCCCTGGACTTGATTCTGCTTTAAGAGATAATCTTTGACTCCACTCAGGCTCTTGAACATCCCTGCAGTGTAAATGGAAGCAAGGAAATGAATCACTAGGCTCATTTCTTCTCTCCTCACCCCAATCTACCACTTTGCCGCTGCACCAGTCGGAGATGTATAAAGTGCCTCTTATCATCATCAAATCAAAGGGCTTTAAACCACTTCCTACAATCTTTTAACTTCCCTTCAACCCCTGCCTCATTAGAAGAGGAGCCAACGTGACTGATAACACTATAACAACACACTACACCTAAATTCTGTTTGCTGTTCGTGTTGAATACGGCATAAAAACTCTCAACTTTTAATCATACCTGGGGGAACACTAATTTTAGGGATGTTCAGGCACAGTATATTCACATTTGCTAGATTATGTTTCAGTTGTCTTGGAGGAAAGTTCATATTGCTGCATTTGTTAAGAAATGTTTTGTTGCTGTTTGTTTGCTTCACAAGACTTTTAGAAACAATTTCTAATTATCTAACTGTAGAATTTCACTCTTTGTGTGTCTTTGCTCCCTTGGCTCTTTGTTTTTTTGTTCAATTCACTAAAGGTCGGGTTTCTGAAACGCAGAGATGAAAACAGGGAGCAGAGAAAAGGTAGAGGCAGCACAAAATTCAGAGGGGGAAGAGACGAAACAAAGGCAAAGCAAGTAGCACAGCAGCCCTCCGTCTGTATGGCACCATGCCGTCCTCGGGGTGGCCAACAGAAAACAGCGGTATTGTTCTCTGCTGCCCAATCTGGGTTTTGAAATCTGGGACGATGGTCCAAAGGGGAGCTGACAGAGTCTGTCTGTCTGTAAGATTAAAAAAAAAAAAGAGCTTTGGAGCGAAGAGCTGGTGCAGTTTAATGTTGATTAGAAAGCAACAAAATGGTTTTTAAAATAACTAAATCTACCCACCTCCACTTTTAGTTTTTTCAGTTTCTGACTCTGGCCAGCATTGAGACAAATAACAGAATGAGACTCAAAGATGAGTCACTTCTAACTCTGAAGGTTATTTTCTGAAACTAGATCCAAATCATCTCATTCTGCCATTTTACATAAGAAGTGTTTTTTGTTCTTGTCCCTGATCTTGTTTTGATTCCACTTAAATCAACACTTCTGCATAGAACTATTGTTTCACTACTCCGTTGTGCTGCAACTATATTGTAGGGTTTAGCATAGTGGTAGGGACTTTGACCTAGACTGCATCATCAAATAGATAAAAAATCATTTTTATTTTGCAGTTTCTGAAAAGAAGCAAAATGAGATAATTTTTGATGCAAAAAATGTAAATATTCCTGGCATTTATTCTGTTACTTCCACTTTTCTCATGAGTGATGGCATGAATAAGAAGCTATCAGTAGAGATTGTTCTCCACTCAGAAAACAGATTAATTCATTTATTCATGACATGTTAAACACTCTCTACATACATTTTTGCTCCTGAACACTGCAGTCTCTTTCACGAAGAGTAAAAAATCTGTCGTCTCTTTATCAGCAAATGTTGAGCATTCATTGATAAATCAATGGGTTTGAGCTATAGAGAGTAAATAAGGGAAGAAATGCAGTTTAAGTTGAAGTGCTGCTGCTTGAATACCTAATATTTAGCCTTAAAGTGCAGAATGAAAATGAAGAATGAGTGACTGAGAACTAGATTTGTCGTCTTCGGGTGTGAATGCTTGACCTTGGCAGAGCAGCGCTGGAAAATTTCAAGTCACACTCGGGTGGATTGAATGATTATACACAGATAAGTCTTTCCTTTCTTCTTCTTCTTCTCTTCTTTTTTATTCTAGCTATGTTGGGTGTTAGAGAATCAAAATCTTGAAATTGTTTAGAACACATGCACTAATGACCCTAAGTATTTGGACTGTGAAGCATTTCTTTTGTTCTTAAGGCTCTGTGCTTCAGGAAAATTCTGCTTGAAATCAAATAATTAAAGTGTCAAGCCCTGGCTTTAAGTTTTACGTCAGTATACATCAATACTTAAAGCACTGCGTGGGCGATATAGACTTTCAAGACGGCGTGTCCAAATTGCAAGGTTTCAAAAGTGATTGAACACTGCTAAATATGTCCTGTTTCAGTGTTAATTTGTGCAAAAAAAAACCAACAACTTGCATATGTCTCAGGCTTGATTGAGAGTTGAGAGCTGGCATTTAGATTCTGGTGAAGCAGCTGTCATTATGAGGAGATTAAAGAATGACCATGCAAATAACGATGATAAAAACGAAGCACAATATCTATTAGAAAGACATCAAAAGTTGCCGGTTTGACAAAATGAACAGCTGAGTAGATTCTTGGAAAACAGGTGCACCCAGGAAAAGTAGAAAATGCCAAACAGATCTGGTAGACTGAGGAGCACAGTCTGCTGGATGAGCAGAAAATCATTTACACAGTGAAGGAAAACTCATGTATGACTGCACAGAGAGCTAAGGATGCTCTCAAAGATGGAAGCATGCCTTGTCAACAACCAGAGCCTTCATGAATATAATATCTGGTGATTCATCACAAGATGCAGGCATCAACTGAAGACAACTAAAACCACTGACTGCATAATGCAGTGTCCAGTATGTACCCCATATAGTACGACTGCAGTATGAAACTGTTAAATCATCGTACTTTGCAGTATACTAGAGTAAGCTTAGACAATTTCTGCTTTTGGAAGGCATAAGTAAGCAATAGTTTGGCTAATACCTTTGCTTTAAAAATTCATTCAGATTTAGCTATTTTTGCCTCCTGCAAACTCCATACCACATTTTGGTGAAACCAGTACATAGTGCTGCTGTAGTAGACAGTTTCAAACGCAGCCATAGAAACATGAACCAGTAGGAATCTGGCACAAAGCGCTACGGCGCCATAAAGCAAAAAAAAAATAGCCTTTATACAAATGATGGGAAGGGAACATGTGGAGAAAAACTGTTCATGAGCCGAAGCGAATCACCTCAGATGTCAAACATGGTGGTGGTATTATGGTTTGGGCATGTATGACTGCGAGTGAAACTGGCATATAGTGATGATTTTGCTGCTAGTGGAAGTAAAGGGATGAATCTAGTGGAAACACATCAAACCTTGTTGGACCACATTCAGCAGGATGATTGTTTCAAACAAGAACCAAAGTACATCTCATGCATTTTATATCTTAGTATATTTTCCTATTTTGGTGGTAGAGGTCACTTTACTCCTTCTGCTTGCTACTGTAACAACAGAAATCCAAAAAAGTATTCCTATTCTATTCAGTTCGATTCTATTCTACTGTTGACTGACTTTCATTAAAAACGACACTAAAGGCAGGGAAAGCCCACAACCAGCTACTGCTGAAGGCGTTTGCAGCAAAGGCCTGAGAGAATCTCACCGGGGAAGATACAAAGATCTCATCTCGTCTATGTGTTCGAGGCTTCAGGCAGGCATTACTGTAAAAGACTTTCCACAAACAATTACATACGATGATTTTGTTTGACTGAATGCATCTGTTTAGTTACTTTTGAATGCTTGAAGTTTGGGCTCTGTGTAATGCTATAATTCCCACACAGCTCTTTTCATACTGATGTGATCGTATTCAAATGAGGCTCAGACTTAAGCCTTTTCCAGCCTGGAGGTCCTGCATGTGCGTGGAACACAGGAGGCCGCCCGTCCCGCTATGACTAACATGGATGGAGCGTTTGTTGTGCTTCGTTTGATGGAGTTGCAAATTGAGGATTTTAGAGGAGGTGAAGCAACATCAGTGTTTAGTGACACTGTTAAAAGGCTGCTATTTGCCTTCTAATTTACAGGTTTGGTTAAGTGGAGAGTAAAATCATTATTTTTGTGAGTGTTTTTCCAATCTCACTCTAATCTGACGATAAGAATAAATAGACTAATTGTATTTCATAATTATCCCATGTTTGTTATCCATAGAGCCAGCGATTGTTCATTGAGGCTTTGTAGTCTGAGGGGTTAATGTAGCACCCTTTATGTGATTTCAATTTGAATGAACTGAACGCAGAAACACAGTGGCTGAGTATCAGAAAAAGTGTCTGAATATGTATAGTCTGAACTGAAAGTCTGATTTCTACTGAATATGCTTCATTAGCCGTCGCATGCCCACACATAATTATGGACATTCTGGCAAACAACACAAGTTTTGTTTAGCTTTCTAACAACAGATGACTTGCTCGACTAAATGACTGAGTGTTTGCATGTGTGTGTGTGTGATGAATTTAAGGCAGTTTAAACGAGACAAAAATTTTAATTCCTGCAAGCAATAACTACATTTGATGAAAGAGAAAGAAAGAAAGAAAGAAAGAAAGAAAGAAAGAAAGAAAGAAAGAAAGAAAGAAAGAAAGAAAGAAAGAAAGAAAGAAAGAAAGAAAGAAAGAAAGAAAGAAAGAAAGAAAGAAAGAAAGAAAGAAAGGAAGAAAGGAAAAAGTCACTTTAAAAGTTAAGGCAGCCCTCTGGAGCTGTGACAGCTGACTGATGAGAGGATTAAATAATTAAAATGAAGTTTTTGTTCACGCTGTCTCAACAGAATCAAGGCTTGCACACAGACCAAGGTAACACAAACAGTCCGACACCGAGGGGAGATTGTTGTTTTACGCCTCGGCGGCTCAGGCGCTGCTGCAAACACCTCAGCTGAACACTAATCATGATCTACTCGGACCACAGCCCCGATCTGAAACATTTTTCTAGAAAAGTAATGAAAAAATCAAATCATTTAACCTCCAAACATGCACTTTTTTTCTTCCTTTTTTTCCCCTTTTCCCTCAAGACATAAAATCATGAGACAGAAGAGATGTTTTTGTGTCTATCATGTTTCCGATCAGTAACTTTATGGTTGTTAAAATCATCTCATTTCTCACTGGCATACAGTATCAAATATACATGATGATTACACTGAGAGAAATACTCCAACAAGCTGTGTATGCAGCGCCACTTTATTCCCTTTTCATAACTCATTCATATGTTTGCACTTTGCACCATCAGGAACACACGAACACGCAGCTGTTTTTGGGATTCAAACCAAAGGCTTTGTAGTTTTTATGTCCGTGCCATCAAATAGAAATTCAAAATAAAGTTCACCAACATTTAACCTGACAATTGTTTTTGGAAAAAACTGAGATCTGCTCCAGAATTTATTTATTCATTCATTTGGCTTTTGTTTTATGGGTTTGGAGAAGGTTTGGATGCAAACCCACCAAAGGGATGTTGGCTGGGCTCAGGCCAGAAAATTTAATTAATTTTTGTTGTTTTTGTCCTTTTTTTGTCTGACTTTTGTCATTTCTATCATGTTTTTGTCGTTTTGTGTTTCCTTTTTGTCTCACTTGTGTTTTTTGTCTTATTTTTGTCATTTTCTGGTTTGCTTTATTCTTTGTTTTTATGGTTTTTGTCGTTTTGTGTTTTTTTGTCTCTTTTTTTGTTGCTTTGTTTTATCGAACCTTTTGTCTCTTTTTTGTTTTGCTTTATGTCATTTGTCTCATTTGTCTCATTTTTTGTCTTGTTTTTGTTGTTTTGTTGTCTTTTTTGTCTGACTTTTGATGTTTGTCTCATGTTTTTGTCGTTTTGTGTTTCCTTTTTGTCACGCTTATGTTTTTTGTCTGTTCTTTTGTCATTTTTTGTTGACAATGAGGCATCGTATTGTTGAAATTGAACTTAATTTTCTGAAGAAATTTCAGGTTGCTCATAATGTTTTGTAAAAAGATAATTCATTAAATGTGAACATATTCAAAATATAGATTTTTGCGCCAAAACAAAGGAAATCTTTGGAGTTGTGGTTATTTATAGGTTATTATGCTGTGATTTTACTGGAGATCAAACTCGGCTGAATTTGGCCCCTGAACTAAAATGACTTCAACACCCCTGATCTGCAAATGACCTATGAAATAATGGAAAGTAGTGAAATCATCAAATGAGAATGTGAGCACAAATGACTCATATGCTTTGATTAATCAATCTTTAGCTGCTTTAATGAATATTTAGTGTCCTCAGGTTCGTTATTTAAGTCTTTACATCCAGACTCTAAGCAACCTAATGAGCAGAAGACTCACTCTTTTCCACCTCTGGTTAATTCTGCTCTATTTCTGTTTAATTTTACTTCACTTGATGTGATAAAAAGCCTGGAAGCAACTTGGTCCTGAGCTGATTCTTACTTTCTGAAGTTAGCTGCAGACTTTAAGAATCTTTGACTCATTTTTTAATCTCATCCTCTCCAACAATGAGATTCTTAACACATGGAGATCTGATTAGTCTTCGCTGAATGAATTGGATCCCTCAGTTGGTAATAACGACAGGCTGAATTATGCGTTTTAGCTAAAGTCCATGAAAATTGTGTTAGTAAAGAACTTAAAGAAGATGCTAATGGTATTCTATCCCAGCATCAGTCAGACTTTGGAAAACAACACACCATCATGAATGTGTGATTAAAGTAGTGAATAGATTATTGAGGGACTGAACAGCAATAATTACTGTGCAGTACTTTGTATTGATTTGAAGGCTTTTGACACAGCTGACTATGCCACCTTGGCGGATACCCACTACAACATTACCTTATCTGGGAATACAGTAAGTGGGCTTTCAATTTACTTTTCAGCTTGAACAGAATGTGTCCACTTCACTGGCTTTTCCTTCTTTCCTCCCTGCATCAAAACGGGGGTTATACTAAGACCATTGCTGTTCTCTATGTATGTAAATAACCCGTCACAGATGACACCGTTACCTACTGAACATTTGTTTCAGTTTGTTTTTGATATTGTTCAGTCCCGTTTAACTCAATTTAAGTTGGTGTTAAATGCAGACAAATCAAAGTTTGCACTAATTTCCAATAGAAAAGACTTTAGAGCTCAGCTGTCCAGGAAGTAGAGACTGAAAGGGTTACAACAGATAAGAATTTACATATTATTACTGATCAGGACTTGCCATTTGAATTACACATTGGAAACCTTGTTTCTAAGTTGAAACTGGAATTAATTTTTCTTTATTAGGAATAAATCCATTTTCTCCCTTCAGGCAAGGAAACACTGGATTTCAGCTACTATATTTGTTAAGAATCTGTATTGGATTACGGTCTTATGCTCTTTATGAAAACACCTCACCAGCACCTAAAGATGCAAGATGCTGGACGTTACATTCACCACTGTTCTCTACATGCTGCTGCTGAGTGGCTATCTCCGTACAGCTGCACACTTTCACATTAGCTGGCCTTTAAATACCCACACATGCATCTCTGCTTCCTTCTTATCTTCACATGTGTAGAAACTAAATCAGTAAGGTCTTCACTCACACAAAATATTCTTCTAATGTTTGTCTCCAGATTCAGGGCAGATTTAGACACAACAGCAGTGAAATGCATAAACGTACAGCAGCACCTAAAACTGTCAGTCCTGGTTACCATGATGGATTTTAGATAAATTTTAGATGATTGTCAGTGCGATTGCTTCTAAATTGGTACTGAGCTCATCTCTGAAATTGTACCTGTTTCATCCATGATCTTTCATTGCATATAAACTAGATATTCACATATTTGCAGCATTTATATTTGCTGGTGTTATTTGTGTTTATCGTTGTTGCTGCTGTTTTGACCTGGTCACCCTAGAACAAGAGACTCCTACCTGGTTAAATAACTGAAATAATATACATATATATGCATGTAAAGGAGGGATTCATCTTTCTACTCCTTCAATATATATATTTTAGGATATATTAAATATATCATATACTGAAAGAACATTTTTTTATTCTAATA